>NW_020190360.1:0-128359 GCF_002263795.3 Bos taurus
TGCACTGTTGACGTGGCTGATCATGCACTGATCACGTGACTGATCATGCACTGATCACGTAATTATCATGCACTGATCACGTGCTGATCATACACTGTCACGTGCCTGGTCATGAACAGATCACGTGACTTATCATGAACTGATCACGTGGTCCAGGCACTGATCACGTGGATATCATGCACTGATCATGTGGCTGATCATACACCTATCACTTGACTGATCATGCACTGATCACGTGGCTATCATGCACTGATCAGTGGGTGATCATACACTGCTCACATGCCTGGTCATGCACAGATCACGTGACTAATCTTGAACTGATCACGTGGGTATCAGCACTGATCACGTGGATATCATGCACTGATCAGTGCCTGATCATACACCTATCACGTGACTGATCCTGCAGTGATCACGTGGCTATCATGCACTGCTCACGTGTTGATCATGCAATTATCACATAGCTACCATGTACTGGTTACGTGGCTGATCATACACGCTCACTGAAGTGATCATGCAATGATCACGTGGCTATCATGCACTGCTCACGTGGTTGATCATGCAATGTTCAGGTAGCTTACCATGTACTGGTCACGTGATTGATCATGCATGGATCATGTGACTGATCATGCACTGATCACGTGGCTCTTAGCACTGTCAGGTGTCTATCATTCCTGATCAGTGACTATCATCCAGTGCTCACGGTGGATAATCATGCACTGATCATGTAGCTATCATGCACTGATCACGTGATTGGGCATGCACTGATCACGTAACTGATCATGCACTGATCACGTGATGATCAGCACTGATCACGTGGCTATCATGCACTGCTCACGTGGGTGATCATGCAATGATCACGTAGCTACCATGTACTGGTCACGTGAGTGATCATGCACTGATCACGTAATTGATCATGCACTGATCACGGGATCATCATGCACTGATCACGTGACTGTTCATGCTCTGATCACGTGACTGATCATGCACTGATCACGTGGCTATCATGCACTGATCACGTGGCTGATCATACACTGATCTCGTGCCTGTCATGCAGAGATCACGTGACTAACATGAACTGATTACGTGGCTATAATGCACTGATCACGTGGCTATCATGCACTGATCAGGTGGCTATCATTCACTGATCACGTGGCTGATGATGCACTGATCATGTGGCTGATCATGAACTCATCAAGCGGATGACAGCAGTGATCACATGTCTGAATGGCGCTGATCATGTGACTGATCACTTGGCTATCATGCACTGGTGATGTCCCTCAGAAGGCAATAATTAAAGAGCTGAGTTGGAACGAATCACAAAATCAACAGGCAATAATCATGACCTCAGCTGTGACGAATCATTCTGCTCAGCTGGCAATAATCAACAGCTGAGCAGGCAGGAATAACGCAGCTCAGCTGGCAATAATCAAGCAGATGAGCTGGCAGGAGTAACGCAGCTCAGCTGGCAATTATCAAGCTGATGAGCAGAAAGGAATCACGCAGCTCAGCTGGAAATTATCCAGCAGATTATCAGGCAGGAATAACGCAGCTCAGCTCTCAATTGTCACTAAGCTGAGAGACAGGAATCACGCAGCTCAGCTGCCCTGATCACGTGACATCACCCAGTGTACAGGTGGCTGATCATACACTGATCACGTGTATGTGATCATGCACTGAACACGGTGCTATCTTTTCTCTGATCACGTGGCTATCATGCATGGACATGTGACTGTGCATTGCACTGAACACGTGACTGTTCATTCACTGATCACGTGGGTTATTATGCACTGATCACGTGGCTGATCATGCACTGATACCGTGACTGAGCATGGACTGGTCACATGACTATCATGTAGTGATCACGTGACTTAATGGCGCTGATCATGTGACTGATCATGCACTGATCATGTTTGCTATCATACACTGATCATGTGCCTCTGGAGGCAATAAACAAAGAGCTGAGTAGGCACGAATCAAACAGTCAGCAGGCAATAATCATGGAAGTCAGCTGTGAGGAATGCTGCTCAGCTGGCAATAATCAAGCAGCTGAGCAGGCAGGAATTACGCAGCACAGCTGGCAATTGTCAAGCAGATGACAGGCAGGAATCGTGCAGCTCAGCTGGCAATTGTCAAGCAGATGAGCAGACAGTAATCACGCAGCTCAGCAGGCCCTGATCACGTGACTGAGCATGCACTGTTCACGTGGCTGGTCACACACCTGTCACGTGACTGATCATGCACTGATCACGTGGCTCTCATGCACTGATCACGTGTATGCGCATGCACTGATCACGTAACTGTATGCACTGATCATGTAGCTATCTTGCACTGATCACTTGTCTGATCATACACTCATCACGGGACTGATCATGCACTGATCACGACGCTATCATGCATTGATTACATGACTCCACATGCACTGATCACGTGGATGATCATACACTGATCACGTAACTGATCATGCACTGATCACGTGACTGATCATGCACTGATCACGTGGCTATCATGCACTTATCACGTGATTGCGCATGCACTGATCACGTAACTGTATGCACTGATGACGTGGCTATCATGCAGTGGTGACGTGGCTGATCATGCACTGATCACGTAGCTATCTTGCACTGATCACTAAGCTGATCATACACTCATCACGGGACTGATCATGCACTGATCACGACGCTATCATGCATTGATTACATGACTCCACATGCACTGATCTCATGACTGATCATACACTGATCACGTGGCTGATCATGCACTGATCACGTGACTGATCATGCACTGATCATGTGACTGATCTTGCACTGATCACGTGGCTATCATGCACTTCTCACGTGGCTGATCATGCAATGGTCACGCAGCTACCATGTACTGGTCACATGACTGATCATGCACTGATCACGTAATTGATCGTGCACTGATCACCTGGCTTATCATGCATTGATCATGGTGACTGGATCATGTGCTGATCATGTTGGTGTCATACACTGATAATGTGCCTCTGGAGGCAATGAACAAAGAGCTGAGTAGGCAGGAATCAGTCAGCAGGCAATAATCATGGAACTCAGCTGTGAGAAATCATGCTGCTCAGCTGGCAATAATCAAGTAGATGAGCAGGCAGGAATTACGCAGCACAGGTGTCAATTGTCAAGGAGATGACAGGCAGGAATCGTGCAGCTCAGCTGGCAATTGTCAAGCAGATGAGCAGACAGTAATCACGCAGCTCAGCAGGCCCTGATCACGTGACTGAGCATGCACTGTTCACGTGGCTGATCATACACTGATCACGTGATTGATCATGCACTGATCACTTGGATATCATGCACTGATCACGTGGCTGATCATGCAATGATCACGCAGCTACCATGTACTGGTCACATGACTGATCATGCACTGATCACATAATTGATCGTGCACTGATACTGGCTTATCATGCATTGATCATGTGACTGATCATGTGCTGATCATGTTTGGTGTCATACACTGATAATGTGCCTCTGGAGGGCAATGAACAAAGAGCTGAGTAGGCAGGTAATCAGTCCAGCAGGCAATAATCATGGACTCAACTGTGAGAAATCATGCTGCTCAGCTGGGCAATAATCAAGTAGATGAGCAGGCAGGAATTACGCAGCACGGTGTCAATTGTCAAGGAGATGACAGGCAGAATCCGTGCAGCTCAGCTGGCAATTGTCAAGCAGCATTGAGCAGACAGTAAATCACGAAGCTCAGCAGGCCCTGATCACGAGACTGAGCATCACTGTTCACGTGGCTGATCAACACACTATCACGTGACTAATCATGCACTGATCACGTGGCTTTCATGCACTGATCACATGTATGCGCATGCACTGATCACGTAACTGTATGCACGATGACGAGGCTATCATCGCACTGATGACGTGGCTGATATAGCACTGATCATGTGACTGATCATGCACTGATCACGTAGCTATCTTGCACTGATCACTTGGCTGATCATACACTCATCACTGGACTGATCATGCACTGATCACGTGACTGATCATGCACTGATCATACTGGCTATCATGCACTCATTACCTGGCTATCGTGCACTGATCACGTGGTTGATCATACACTGATCACGAGACTGATCATACACTGATCAGTGACTGATCATGCACTGATCACGTGACTGATCATACACTGATCACGTGACTGATCATGAACTGATCACATGACTGATAATGCACTGATCATCTGGCTATCATGCACTCATTACCTGGCTATCGTGCACTGATCAACGTGGTTGACCATACACTGATCACGAAGACTGATCATGCATTGATCACGTCTATATCATGCACTGATCACATGACTGCCCATGCACTCATCACGTGGATGATCATACACTGATCATGTGACAGATCATGCAGTGACCACGTAGCTATCATGCACTGATCAAGTGGCTGATCATACTCTGCTCCCGAAACTGATCATGCACTGATACGTGACTATCATGCACTGCTCAAGTGGCTGATCATGCAATGATCACGTAGCTACCATATACTGGTCACGTGACTCATCATGCACAGATCACGTAAGTGATCATGCACTGTTCACGTGACTGATCATGTACTGATCACGTGACTGATCATGCCACTGATCACGTGGCTATCATGCACTGCTCACGTGGTGATCATACAATGATCACGTAGCAACCATGTACTGGTCACGTGACTGATCATGCACTGATCACGTAATTGACCCTGCACTGATCATGTGGCTCATCATGCCACGCATCACGTGACTGTTCACGCACCTATCACTTGACTGATCATGCACTGATCACGTGGCTATAATGCACTGATCACTTGGCTGATCATACACGGTTCACGTGCCTGGTCATGCACAGATCACGTGACTAATCATGAACTGATCACGTGGCTATAATTCACTGATCATGTGGATATCATGCACTGATTACGTGCCTGTCATGCACAGATCACGTGACTAATAATGACTGATCACGTAGGTATCATGCACTGATCACGTTACTGATTATACACTGTTCTCGGTGTCTGATCATGCACTGATCACGTGGATGATCATACACTGCTCACGTAGCTGATCATGCACTGATCACGTGTCTATCATGCAGTGCTCACATGGCTGACCCTGCAATGATCACGTAGCTTAACATGTACTGGTCACGTGACTGATCATGCAATGGTAACGTAATTGATCAATGCACTGATCACGTGACTGATCATGCACTGATCACGTGACTGATCTTGCACTGATCAGTGGCTATCATGCACGCTCACGCGGCTGATCATGCCAATGATCACGCAGTCTACTATGTACTGGTCACATGACTGATCATGCACTGATCACGTAATTGATCATGCACTGATCACCTGGCTTATCATGCATTGATCATGTGACTGATCATGTGCTGATCATGTTTGGTGTCATACCTGATCATGTGCCTCTGGAGGCAATGAACAAAGAGCTGAGTAGGCAGGAATCAGTCAGCAGGCAATAATCATGGAACTCAGCTCTGAGAAATCATGCTGCTCAGCTGGCAATAATCAAGTAGATGAGCAGGCAGGAATTACGCAGCACAGGTGTCAATTGTCAAGGAGATGACAGGCAGGAATCGTGCAGCTCAGCTGGCAATTGTCAAGCAGATGAGCAGACAGTAATCTCGAAGCTCAGCAGGCCCTGAATCACGAGACTGAGCATGCACTGTTCACGTGGCTGATCACACACCTATCACGTGACTGATCATGCACTGATCACGTGGCTCTCATGCACTGATCACGTGTATGCGCATGCACTGATCACGTAACTGTATGCACTGATCACGTAGCTATCTTGCACTGATCACTTGTCTGATCATACACTCATCACGGGACTGATAATGCACTGATTACATGACTCCACATGCACTGATCACGTGGTTGATCATACAGTGATCACGTGACTGATCATGCACTGATCACGTCTATATCATGCACTGATCACATGACTGCCCATGCACTGATCACGTGGATGATCATACACTGATCATGGTGACAGATCATGCAGTGATCATTTGGCTATCATGCACTGATCAAGTGGCTGATCATACTCTGCTCCCGAAACTGATCATGCACTGATCACGTGACTATCATGCACTGCTCAAGTGGCTGATCATGCAATGATCACGTAGCTACCATGTACTAGATCCCGTGAGTGACCATGCACTGATCACGTAATTGATCATGCACTGATCACGTGACTGACCATGCACTAATTACGTGGCTATCATGCACTGTTGACGTGGCTGATCATGCACTGATCACGTGACTGATCATGCACTGATCACGTAATTAATCATGCACTGATCACGTGGCTGATCATACACTGTTCACGTGCCTGGTCATGAACAGATCACGTGACTTATCATGAACTGATCACGTGGGTACCAGGCACTGATCACGGTGGATATCATGCACTGATCATGTGGCTGATCATACACCTATCACTTGACTGATCATGCACTGATCACGTGGCTATCATGCACTGATCACGTGGGTGATCATACACTGCTCACATGCCTGGTCATGCACAGATCACGTGACTAATCTTGAACTGATCACGTGGGTATCAGGCACTGATCACGTGGATATCATGCACTGATCATGTGCCTGATCATACACCTATCACGTGACTGATCCTGCAGTGATCACGTGGCTATCATGCACTGCTCACGTGGTTGATCATGCAATTATCACATAGCTACCATGTACTGGTTACGTGGCTGATCATACACTGCTCACTGAAGTGATCATGCAATGATCACGTGGCTATCATGCACTGCTCACGTGGTTGATCATGCAATGTTCAGGTAGCTACCATGTACTGGTCACGTGATTGATCATGCATGGATCATGTGACTGATCATGCACTGATCACGTGGCTCTTATGCACTGTTCAGGTGTCTATCATTCACTGATCAGGTGACTATCATCCAGTGCTCACGTGGATAATCATGCACTGATCATGTAGCTATCATGCACTGATCACGTGATTGGGCATGCACTGATCACGTAACTGATCATGCACTGATCACGTGACTGATCAGGCACTGATCACGTGGCTATCATGCACTGCTCACGTGGCTGATCATGCAATGATCACGTAGCTACCATGTACTGGTCACGTGAGTGATCATGCACTGATCACGTAATTGATCATGCACTGATCACGGGGATCATCATGCACTGATCACGTGACTGTTCATGCTCTGATCACGTGACTGATCATGCCCTGATCACGTGGCTATCATGCACTGATCACGTGGCTGATCATACACTGATCTCGTGCCTGGTCATGCAGAGATCACGTGACTAATCATGAACTGATTACGTGGCTATAATGCACTGATCACGTGGCTATCATGCACTGATCAGGTGGCTATCATTCACTGATCACGTGGCTGATGATGCACTGATCATGTGGCTGATCATGAACTCATCAAGCGGATGAGCATGCAGTGATCACATGTCTGAATGGCGCTGATCATGTGACTGATCACTTGGCTATCATGCACTGGTGATGTCCCTCAGAAGGCAATAATTAAAGAGCTGAGTTGGAACGAATCACAAAATCAACAGGCAATAATCATGGACTCAGCTGTGACGAATCATTCTGCTCAGCTGGCAATAATCAACAGCTGAGCAGGCAGGAATAACGCAGCTCAGCTGGCAATAATCAAGCAGATGAGCTGGCAGGAGTAACGCAGCTCAGCTGGCAATTATCAAGCTGATGAGCAGAAAGGAATCACGCAGCTCAGCTGGAAATTATCCAGCAGATTATCAGGCAGGAATAACGCAGCTCAGCTCTCAATTGTCACTAAGCTGAGTAGACAGGAATCACGCAGCTCAGCTGCCCTGATCACGTGACATCACCCAGTGTACAGGTGGCTGATCATACACTGATCACGTGTATGTGATCATGCACTGAACACGGTGCTATCTTTCTCTGATCACGTGGCTATCATGCATGGACATGTGACTGTGCATGCACTGAACACGTGACTGTTCATTCACTGATCACGTGGTTATTATGCACTGATCACGTGGCTGATCATGCACTGATACCGTGACTGAGCATGGACTGGTCACATGACTAACATGTAGTGATCACGTGACTTAATGGCGCTGATCATGTGACTGATCATGCACTGATCATGTTTGCTATCATACACTGATCATGTGCCTCTGGAGGCAATAAACAAAGAGCTGAGTAGGCACGAATCAAACAGTCAGCAGGCAATAATCATGGAAGTCAGCTGTGAGGAATGCTGCTCAGCTGGCAATAATCAAGCAGCTGAGCAGGCAGGAATTACGCAGCACAGCTGGCAATTGTCAAGCAGATGACAGGCAGGAATCGTGCAGCTCAGCTGGCAATTGTCAAGCAGATGAGCAGACAGTAATCACGCAGCTCAGCAGGCCCTGATCACGTGACTGAGCATGCACTGTTCACGTGGCTGGTCACACACCTGTCACGTGACTGATCATGCACTGATCACGTGGCTCTCATGCACTGATCACGTGTATGCGCATGCACTGATCACGTAACTGTATGCACTGATCATGTAGCTATCTTGCACTGATCACTTGTCTGATCATACACTCATCACGGGACTGATCATGCACTGATCACGACGCTATCATGCATTGATTACATGACTCCACATGCACTGATCACGTGGATGATCATACACTGATCACGTAACTGATCATGCACTGATCACGTGACTGATCATGCACTGATCACGTGGCTATCATGCACTTATCACGTGATTGCGCATGCACTGATCACGTAACTGTATGCACTGATGACGTGGCTATCATGCAGTGGTGACGTGGCTGATCATGCACTGATCACGTAGCTATCTTGCACTGATCACTAAGCTGATCATACACTCATCACGGGACTGATCATGCACTGATCACGACGCTATCATGCATTGATTACATGACTCCACATGCACTGATCTCATGACTGATCATACACTGATCACGTGGCTGATCATGCACTGATCACGTGACTGATCATGCACTGATCATGTGACTGATCTTGCACTGATCACGTGGCTATCATGCACTTCTCACGTGGCTGATCATGCAATGGTCACGCAGCTACCATGTACTGGTCACATGACTGATCATGCACTGATCACGTAATTGATCGTGCACTGATCACCTGGCTTATCATGCATTGATCATGTGACTGATCATGTGCTGATCATGTTTGGTGTCATACACTGATAATGTGCCTCTGGAGGCAATGAACAAAGAGCTGAGTAGGCAGGAATCAGTCAGCAGGCAATAATCATGGAACTCAGCTGTGAGAAATCATGCTGCTCAGCTGGCAATAATCAAGTAGATGAGCAGGCAGGAATTACGCAGCACAGGTGGCAATTGTCAAGGAGATGACAGGCAGGAATCGTGCAGCTCAGCTGGCAATTGTCAAGCAGATGAGCAGACAGTAATCACGCAGCTCAGCAGGCCCTGATCACGTGACTGAGCATGCACTGTTCACGTGGCTGATCATAAACTGATCACGTGATTGATCATGCACTGATCACTTGGATATCATGCACTGATCACGTGGCTGATCATGCAATGGTCACGCAGCTACCATGTACTGGTCACATGACTGATCATGCACTGATCACGTAATTGATCGTGCACTGATCACCTGGCTTATCATGCATTGATCATGTGACTGATCATGTGCTGATCATGTTTGGTGTCATACACTGATAATGTGCCTCTGGAGGCAATGAACAAAGAGCTGAGTAGGCAGGAATCAGTCAGCAGGCAATAATCATGGAACTCAGCTGTGAGAAATCATGCTGCTCAGCTGGCAATAATCAAGTAGATGAGCAGGCAGGAATTACGCAGCACAGGTGTCAATTGTCAAGGAGATGACAGGCAGGAATCGTGCAGCTCAGCTGGCAATTGTCAAGCAGATGAGCAGACAGTAATCACGAAGCTCAGCAGGCCCTGATCACGAGACTGAGCATGCACTGTTCACGTGGCTGATCACACACCTATCACGTGACTAATCATGCACTGATCACGTGGCTTTCATGCACTGATCACATGTATGCGCATGCACTGATCACGTAACTGTATGCACTGATGACGAGGCTATCATGCACTGATGACGTGGCTGATCATGCACTGATCATGTGACTGATCATGCACTGATCACGTAGCTATCTTGCACTGATCACTTGGCTGATCATACACTCATCACTGGACTGATCATGCACTGATCACGTGACTGATCATGCACTGATCATCTGGCTATCATGCACTCATTACCTGGCTATCGTGCACTGATCACGTGGTTGATCATACACTGATCACGAGACTGATCATACACTGATCACGTGACTGATCATGCACTGATCACGTGACTGATCATACACTGATCACGTGACTGATCATGCACTGATCACATGACTGATAATGCACTGATCATCTGGCTATCATGCACTCATTACCTGGCTATCGTGCACTGATCACGTGGTTGACCATACACTGATCACGAGACTGATCATGCATTGATCACGTCTATATCATGCACTGATCACATGACTGCCCATGCACTCATCACGTGGATGATCATACACTGATCATGTGACAGATCATGCAGTGACCACGTAGCTATCATGCACTGATCAAGTGGCTGATCATACTCTGCTCCCGAAACTGATCATGCACTGATCACGTGACTATCATGCACTGCTCAAGTGGCTGATCATGCAATGATCACGTAGCTACCATATACTGGTCACGTGACTCATCATGCACAGATCACGTAAGTGATCATGCACTGCTCACGTGACTGATCATGCACTGTTAACGTAGCTGATCATGCACTGATCACGTGGCTATAATGCACTGCTCACGTGGCTGATCATGCAATGATCACGTAGCTACCATGTACTGGTCACATGACTGATCATGCACTGATGACGTGACTGATCATGCACTGATCACGTGGCTATCATGCACTACTCACATGGCTGATCATGCAATGATCATGTAGCTACCATGTATCGGTCACGTGACTGATCATACACCCATCAGGTGACTAATCATGCATCTATGATGTGGCTACCATGCACTGTTCACGTGGCTGATCATACACTGATCACCTGCCTGGTCATGCACAGATCACGTGACCTATCATGAACTGATCACGTAGCTATCATGCACTGATCACCTGGCTGATCATGCACTGATTACGTGGCTATCATGCAATGATCACGTGGCTATCATGCACTGATCACATGGCTGATCATGCACTGATACCGTGACTGAGCCTGGACTGATCACATGACTATCATGTAGTGATCACGTAAGTTAATGGCGCTGATCATGTGACTGATCATGCGCTGATCATGTTTGCTATCATACACTGATCATGTGCCTCTGGAGGCAATAAACAAAGAGCTGAGTAGCACGAATCAAACAGTCAGCAGGCACTAATCGTGGAACTCAGCTGTGAGGAATCATGCTGCTCAGCTGTTAATAATCAAGCATCTGAGCAGGCAGGAATTACGCAGCACAATTGGCAATTGTCAAGCAGATGAAAGGCAGGAATTGTGCAGCTCAGCTTGCAATTGTCAAGCAGATGAGCAGACAGTAATCACGCAGCTCAGCAGGCCCTGATCACGTGACTGAGCATGCACTGTTCACGTGGCTGATCATAAACTGATCACGTGATTGATCATGCACTGATCACTTGGATATCATGCACTGATCACGTGGCTGATCATGCAATGGTCACGCAGCTACCATGTACTGGTCACATGACTGATCATGCACTGATCACGTAATTGATCGTGCACTGATCACCTGGCTTATCATGCATTGATCATGTGACTGATCATGTGCTGATCATGTTTGGTGTCATACACTGATAATGTGCCTCTGGAGGCAATGAACAAAGAGCTGAGTAGGCAGGAATCAGTCAGCAGGCAATAATCATGGAACTCAGCTGTGAGAAATCATGCTGCTCAGCTGGCAATAATCAAGTAGATGAGCAGGCAGGAATTACGCAGCACAGGTGTCAATTGTCAAGGAGATGACAGGCAGGAATCGTGCAGCTCAGCTGGCAATTGTCAAGCAGATGAGCAGACAGTAATCACGAAGCTCAGCAGGCCCTGATCACGAGACTGAGCATGCACTGTTCACGTGGCTGATCACACACCTATCACGTGACTAATCATGCACTGATCACGTGGCTTTCATGCACTGATCACATGTATGCGCATGCACTGATCACGTAACTGTATGCACTGATGACGAGGCTATCATGCACTGATGCCGTGGCTGATCATGCACTGATCATGTGACTGATCATGCACTGATCACGTAGCTATCTTGCACTGATCACTTGGCTGATCATACACTCATCACTGGACTGATCATGCACTGATCACGTGACTGATCATGCACTGATCATCTGGCTATCATGCACTCATTACCTGGCTATCGTGCACTGATCACGTGGTTGATCATACACTGATCACGAGACTGATCATACACTGATCACGTGACTGATCATGCACTGATCACGTGACTGATCATACACTGATCACGTGACTGATCATGCACTGATCATCTGGCTATCATGCACTCATTACCTGGCTATCGTGCACTGATCACGTGGTTGACCATACACTGATCACGAGACTGATCATGCATTGATCACGTCTATATCATGCACTGATCACATGACTGCCCATGCACTCATCACGTGGATGATCATACACTGATCATGTGACAGATCATGCAGTGACCACGTAGCTATCATGCACTGATCAAGTGGCTGATCATACTCTGCTCCCGAAACTGATCATGCACTGATCACGTGACTATCATGCACTGCTCAAGTGGCTGATCATGCAATGATCACGTAGCTACCATGTACTGGTCACGTGACTCATCATGCACAGATCACGTAAGTGATCATGCACTGTTCACGTGACTGATCATGTACTGATCACGTGACTGATCATGCACTGATCACGTGGCTATCATGCACTGCTCACGTGGTGATCATACAATGATCACGTAGCAACCATGTACTGGTCACGTGACTGATCATGCACTGATCACGTAATTGATCCTGCACTGATCACGTGGCTCATCATGCACGCATCACGTGACTGTTCACGCACCTATCACTTGACTGATCATGCACTGATCACGTGGCTATAATGCACTGATCACTTGGCTGATCATACACGGTTCACGTGCCTGGTCATGCACAGATCACGTGACTAATCATGAACTGATCACGTGGCTATAATTCACTGATCATGTGGATATCATGCACTGATTACGTGCCTGTCATGCACAGATCACGTGACTAATAATGAACTGATCACGTAGGTATCATGCACTGATCACGTTACTGATTATACACTGTTCTCGTGTCTGATCATGCACTGATCACGTGGATGATCATACACTGCTCACGTAGCTGATCATGCACTGATCACGTGTCTATCATGCAGTGCTCACATGGCTGACCCTGCAATGATCACGTAGCTAACATGTACTGGTCACGTGACTGATCATGCAATGGTAACGTAATTGATCATGCACTGATCACGTGACTGATCATGCACTGATCACGTGACTGATCTTGCACTGATCACGTGGCTATCATGCACTGCTCACGTGGCTGATCATGCAATGATCACGCAGCTACTATGTACTGGTCACATGACTGATCATGCACTGATCACGTAATTGATCATGCACTGATCACCTGGCTTATCATGCATTGATCATGTGACTGATCATGTGCTGATCATGTTTGGTGTCATACTCTGATCATGTGCCTCTGGAGGCAATGAACAAAGAGCTGAGTAGGCAGGAATCAGTCAGCAGGCAATAATCATGGAACTCAGCTCTGAGAAATCATGCTGCTCAGCTGGCAATAATCAAGTAGATGAGCAGGCAGGAATTACGCAGCACAGGTGTCAATTGTCAAGGAGATGACAGGCAGGAATCGTGCAGCTCAGCTGGCAATTGTCAAGCAGATGAGCAGACAGTAATCTCGAAGCTCAGCAGGCCCTGATCACGAGACTGAGCATGCACTGTTCACGTGGCTGATCACACACCTATCACGTGACTGATCATGCACTGATCACGTGGCTCTCATGCACTGATCACGTGTATGCGCATGCACTGATCACGTAACTGTATGCACTGATCACGTAGCTATCTTGCACTGATCACTTGTCTGATCATACACTCATCACGGGACTGATAATGCACTGATTACATGACTCCACATGCACTGATCACGTGGTTGATCATACAGTGATCACGTGACTGATCATGCACTGATCACGTCTATATCATGCACTGATCACATGACTGCCCATGCACTGATCACGTGGATGATCATACACTGATCATGTGACAGATCATGCAGTGATCATTTGGCTATCATGCACTGATCAAGTGGCTGATCATACTCTGCTCCCGAAACTGATCATGCACTGATCACGTGACTATCATGCACTGCTCAAGTGGCTGATCATGCAATGATCACGTAGCTACCATGTACTGGATCCCGTGAGTGACCATGCACTGATCACGTAATTGATCATGCACTGATCACGTGACTGACCATGCACTAATTACGTGGCTATCATGCACTGTTGACGTGGCTGATCATGCACTGATCACGTGACTGATCATGCACTGATCACGTAATTAATCATGCACTGATCACGTGGCTGATCATACACTGTTCACGTGCCTGGTCATGAACAGATCACGTGACTTATCATGAACTGATCACGTGGGTACCAGGCACTGATCACGTGGATATCATGCACTGATCATGTGGCTGATCATACACCTATCACTTGACTGATCATGCACTGATCACGTGGCTATCATGCACTGATCACGTGGGTGATCATACACTGCTCACATGCCTGGTCATGCACAGATCACGTGACTAATCTTGAACTGATCACGTGGGTATCAGGCACTGATCACGTGGATATCATGCACTGATCATGTGCCTGATCATACACCTATCACGTGACTGATCCTGCAGTGATCACGTGGCTATCATGCACTGCTCACGTGGTTGATCATGCAATTATCACATAGCTACCATGTACTGGTTACGTGGCTGATCATACACTGCTCACTGAAGTGATCATGCAATGATCACGTGGCTATCATGCACTGCTCACGTGGTTGATCATGCAATGTTCAGGTAGCTACCATGTACTGGTCACGTGATTGATCATGCATGGATCATGTGACTGATCATGCACTGATCACGTGGCTCTTATGCACTGTTCAGGTGTCTATCATTCACTGATCAGGTGACTATCATCCAGTGCTCACGTGGATAATCATGCACTGATCATGTAGCTATCATGCACTGATCACGTGATTGGGCATGCACTGATCACGTAACTGATCATGCACTGATCACGTGACTGATCAGGCACTGATCACGTGGCTATCATGCACTGCTCACGTGGCTGATCATGCAATGATCACGTAGCTACCATGTACTGGTCACGTGAGTGATCATGCACTGATCACGTAATTGATCATGCACTGATCACGGGGATCATCATGCACTGATCACGTGACTGTTCATGCTCTGATCACGTGACTGATCATGCACTGATCACGTGGCTATCATGCACTGATCACGTGGCTGATCATACACTGATCTCGTGCCTGGTCATGCAGAGATCACGTGACTAATCATGAACTGATTACGTGGCTATAATGCACTGATCACGTGGCTATCATGCACTGATCAGGTGGCTATCATTCACTGATCACGTGGCTGATGATGCACTGATCATGTGGCTGATCATGAACTCATCAAGCGGATGAGCATGCAGTGATCACATGTCTGAATGGCGCTGATCATGTGACTGATCACTTGGCTATCATGCACTGGTGATGTCCCTCAGAAGGCAATAATTAAAGAGCTGAGTTGGAACGAATCACAAAATCAACAGGCAATAATCATGGACCTCAGCTGTGACGAATCATTCTGCTCAGCTGGCAATAATCAACAGCTGAGCAGGCAGGAATAACGCAGCTCAGCTGGCAATAATCAAGCAGATGAGCTGGCAGGAGTAACGCAGCTCAGCTGGCAATTATCAAGCTGATGAGCAGAAAGGAATCACGCAGCTCAGCTGGAAATTATCCAGCAGATTATCAGGCAGGAATAACGCAGCTCAGCTCTCAATTGTCACTAAGCTGAGTAGACAGGAATCACGCAGCTCAGCTGCCCTGATCACGTGACATCACCCAGTGTACAGGTGGCTGATCATACACTGATCACGTGTATGTGATCATGCACTGAACACGGTGCTATCTTTCTCTGATCACGTGGCTATCATGCATGGACATGTGACTGTGCATGCACTGAACACGTGACTGTTCATTCACTGATCACGTGGTTATTATGCACTGATCACGTGGCTGATCATGCACTGATACCGTGACTGAGCATGGACTGGTCACATGACTATCATGTAGTGATCACGTGACTTAATGGCGCTGATCATGTGACTGATCATGCACTGATCATGTTTGCTATCATACACTGATCATGTGCCTCTGGAGGCAATAAACAAAGAGCTGAGTAGGCACGAATCAAACAGTCAGCAGGCAATAATCATGGAAGTCAGCTGTGAGGAATGCTGCTCAGCTGGCAATAATCAAGCAGCTGAGCAGGCAGGAATTACGCAGCACAGCTGGCAATTGTCAAGCAGATGACAGGCAGGAATCGTGCAGCTCAGCTGGCAATTGTCAAGCAGATGAGCAGACAGTAATCACGCAGCTCAGCAGGCCCTGATCACGTGACTGAGCATGCACTGTTCACGTGGCTGGTCACACACCTGTCACGTGACTGATCATGCACTGATCACGTGGCTCTCATGCACTGATCACGTGTATGCGCATGCACTGATCACGTAACTGTATGCACTGATCATGTAGCTATCTTGCACTGATCACTTGTCTGATCATACACTCATCACGGGACTGATCATGCACTGATCACGACGCTATCATGCATTGATTACATGACTCCACATGCACTGATCACGTGGATGATCATACACTGATCACGTAACTGATCATGCACTGATCACGTGACTGATCATGCACTGATCACGTGGCTATCATGCACTTATCACGTGATTGCGCATGCACTGATCACGTAACTGTATGCACTGATGACGTGGCTATCATGCAGTGGTGACGTGGCTGATCATGCACTGATCACGTAGCTATCTTGCACTGATCACTAAGCTGATCATACACTCATCACGGGACTGATCATGCACTGATCACGACGCTATCATGCATTGATTACATGACTCCACATGCACTGATCTCATGACTGATCATACACTGATCACGTGGCTGATCATGCACTGATCACGTGACTGATCATGCACTGATCATGTGACTGATCTTGCACTGATCACGTGGCTATCATGCACTTCTCACGTGGCTGATCATGCAATGGTCACGCAGCTACCATGTACTGGTCACATGACTGATCATGCACTGATCACGTAATTGATCGTGCACTGATCACCTGGCTTATCATGCATTGATCATGTGACTGATCATGTGCTGATCATGTTTGGTGTCATACACTGATAATGTGCCTCTGGAGGCAATGAACAAAGAGCTGAGTAGGCAGGAATCAGTCAGCAGGCAATAATCATGGAACTCAGCTGTGAGAAATCATGCTGCTCAGCTGGCAATAATCAAGTAGATGAGCAGGCAGGAATTACGCAGCACAGGTGTCAATTGTCAAGGAGATGACAGGCAGGAATCGTGCAGCTCAGCTGGCAATTGTCAAGCAGATGAGCAGACAGTAATCACGCAGCTCAGCAGGCCCTGATCACGTGACTGAGCATGCACTGTTCACGTGGCTGATCATAAACTGATCACGTGATTGATCATGCACTGATCACTTGGATATCATGCACTGATCACGTGGCTGATCATGCAATGGTCACGCAGCTACCATGTACTGGTCACATGACTGATCATGCACTGATCACGTAATTGATCGTGCACTGATCACCTGGCTTATCATGCATTGATCATGTGACTGATCATGTGCTGATCATGTTTGGTGTCATACACTGATAATGTGCCTCTGGAGGCAATGAACAAAGAGCTGAGTAGGCAGGAATCAGTCAGCAGGCAATAATCATGGAACTCAGCTGTGAGAAATCATGCTGCTCAGCTGGCAATAATCAAGTAGATGAGCAGGCAGGAATTACGCAGCACAGGTGTCAATTGTCAAGGAGATGACAGGCAGGAATCGTGCAGCTCAGCTGGCAATTGTCAAGCAGATGAGCAGACAGTAATCACGAAGCTCAGCAGGCCCTGATCACGAGACTGAGCATGCACTGTTCACGTGGCTGATCACACACCTATCACGTGACTAATCATGCACTGATCACGTGGCTTTCATGCACTGATCACATGTATGCGCATGCACTGATCACGTAACTGTATGCACTGATGACGAGGCTATCATGCACTGATGACGTGGCTGATCATGCACTGATCATGTGACTGATCATGCACTGATCACGTAGCTATCTTGCACTGATCACTTGGCTGATCATACACTCATCACTGGACTGATCATGCACTGATCACGTGACTGATCATGCACTGATCATCTGGCTATCATGCACTCATTACCTGGCTATCGTGCACTGATCACGTGGTTGATCATACACTGATCACGAGACTGATCATACACTGATCACGTGACTGATCATGCACTGATCACGTGACTGATCATACACTGATCACGTGACTGATCATGCACTGATCACATGACTGATAATGCACTGATCATCTGGCTATCATGCACTCATTACCTGGCTATCGTGCACTGATCACGTGGTTGACCATACACTGATCACGAGACTGATCATGCATTGATCACGTCTATATCATGCACTGATCACATGACTGCCCATGCACTCATCACGTGGATGATCATACACTGATCATGTGACAGATCATGCAGTGACCACGTAGCTATCATGCACTGATCAAGTGGCTGATCATACTCTGCTCCCGAAACTGATCATGCACTGATCACGTGACTATCATGCACTGCTCAAGTGGCTGATCATGCAATGATCACGTAGCTACCATATACTGGTCACGTGACTCATCATGCACAGATCACGTAAGTGATCATGCACTGTTCACGTGACTGATCATGTACTGATCACGTGACTGATCATGCACTGATCACGTGGCTATCATGCACTGCTCACGTGGTGATCATACAATGATCACGTAGCAACCATGTACTGGTCACGTGACTGATCATGCACTGATCACGTAATTGACCCTGCACTGATCATGTGGCTCATCATGCACGCATCACGTGACTGTTCACGCACCTATCACTTGACTGATCATGCACTGATCACGTGGCTATAATGCACTGATCACTTGGCTGATCATACACGGTTCACGTGCCTGGTCATGCACAGATCACGTGACTAATCATGAACTGATCACGTGGCTATAATTCACTGATCATGTGGATATCATGCACTGATTACGTGCCTGTCATGCACAGATCACGTGACTAATAATGAACTGATCACGTAGGTATCATGCACTGATCACGTTACTGATTATACACTGTTCTCGTGTCTGATCATGCACTGATCACGTGGATGATCATACACTGCTCACGTAGCTGATCATGCACTGATCACGTGTCTATCATGCAGTGCTCACATGGCTGACCCTGCAATGATCACGTAGCTAACATGTACTGGTCACGTGACTGATCATGCAATGGTAACGTAATTGATCATGCACTGATCACGTGACTGATCATGCACTGATCACGTGACTGATCTTGCACTGATCACGTGGCTATCATGCACTGCTCACGCGGCTGATCATGCAATGATCACGCAGCTACTATGTACTGGTCACATGACTGATCATGCACTGATCACGTAATTGATCATGCACTGATCACCTGGCTTATCATGCATTGATCATGTGACTGATCATGTGCTGATCATGTTTGGTGTCATACTCTGATCATGTGCCTCTGGAGGCAATGAACAAAGAGCTGAGTAGGCAGGAATCAGTCAGCAGGCAATAATCATGGAACTCAGCTCTGAGAAATCATGCTGCTCAGCTGGCAATAATCAAGTAGATGAGCAGGCAGGAATTACGCAGCACAGGTGTCAATTGTCAAGGAGATGACAGGCAGGAATCGTGCAGCTCAGCTGGCAATTGTCAAGCAGATGAGCAGACAGTAATCTCGAAGCTCAGCAGGCCCTGATCACGAGACTGAGCATGCACTGTTCACGTGGCTGATCACACACCTATCACGTGACTGATCATGCACTGATCACGTGGCTCTCATGCACTGATCACGTGTATGCGCATGCACTGATCACGTAACTGTATGCACTGATCACGTAGCTATCTTGCACTGATCACTTGTCTGATCATACACTCATCACGGGACTGATAATGCACTGATTACATGACTCCACATGCACTGATCACGTGGTTGATCATACAGTGATCACGTGACTGATCATGCACTGATCACGTCTATATCATGCACTGATCACATGACTGCCCATGCACTGATCACGTGGATGATCATACACTGATCATGTGACAGATCATGCAGTGATCATTTGGCTATCATGCACTGATCAAGTGGCTGATCATACTCTGCTCCCGAAACTGATCATGCACTGATCACGTGACTATCATGCACTGCTCAAGTGGCTGATCATGCAATGATCACGTAGCTACCATGTACTAGATCCCGTGAGTGACCATGCACTGATCACGTAATTGATCATGCACTGATCACGTGACTGACCATGCACTAATTACGTGGCTATCATGCACTGTTGACGTGGCTGATCATGCACTGATCACGTGACTGATCATGCACTGATCACGTAATTAATCATGCACTGATCACGTGGCTGATCATACACTGTTCACGTGCCTGGTCATGAACAGATCACGTGACTTATCATGAACTGATCACGTGGGTACCAGGCACTGATCACGTGGATATCATGCACTGATCATGTGGCTGATCATACACCTATCACTTGACTGATCATGCACTGATCACGTGGCTATCATGCACTGATCACGTGGGTGATCATACACTGCTCACATGCCTGGTCATGCACAGATCACGTGACTAATCTTGAACTGATCACGTGGGTATCAGGCACTGATCACGTGGATATCATGCACTGATCATGTGCCTGATCATACACCTATCACGTGACTGATCCTGCAGTGATCACGTGGCTATCATGCACTGCTCACGTGGTTGATCATGCAATTATCACATAGCTACCATGTACTGGTTACGTGGCTGATCATACACTGCTCACTGAAGTGATCATGCAATGATCACGTGGCTATCATGCACTGCTCACGTGGTTGATCATGCAATGTTCAGGTAGCTACCATGTACTGGTCACGTGATTGATCATGCATGGATCATGTGACTGATCATGCACTGATCACGTGGCTCTTATGCACTGTTCAGGTGTCTATCATTCACTGATCAGGTGACTATCATCCAGTGCTCACGTGGATAATCATGCACTGATCATGTAGCTATCATGCACTGATCACGTGATTGGGCATGCACTGATCACGTAACTGATCATGCACTGATCACGTGACTGATCAGGCACTGATCACGTGGCTATCATGCACTGCTCACGTGGCTGATCATGCAATGATCACGTAGCTACCATGTACTGGTCACGTGAGTGATCATGCACTGATCACGTAATTGATCATGCACTGATCACGGGGATCATCATGCACTGATCACGTGACTGTTCATGCTCTGATCACGTGACTGATCATGCCCTGATCACGTGGCTATCATGCACTGATCACGTGGCTGATCATACACTGATCTCGTGCCTGGTCATGCAGAGATCACGTGACTAATCATGAACTGATTACGTGGCTATAATGCACTGATCACGTGGCTATCATGCACTGATCAGGTGGCTATCATTCACTGATCACGTGGCTGATGATGCACTGATCATGTGGCTGATCATGAACTCATCAAGCGGATGAGCATGCAGTGATCACATGTCTGAATGGCGCTGATCATGTGACTGATCACTTGGCTATCATGCACTGGTGATGTCCCTCAGAAGGCAATAATTAAAGAGCTGAGTTGGAACGAATCACAAAATCAACAGGCAATAATCATGGACCTCAGCTGTGACGAATCATTCTGCTCAGCTGGCAATAATCAACAGCTGAGCAGGCAGGAATAACGCAGCTCAGCTGGCAATAATCAAGCAGATGAGCTGGCAGGAGTAACGCAGCTCAGCTGGCAATTATCAAGCTGATGAGCAGAAAGGAATCACGCAGCTCAGCTGGAAATTATCCAGCAGATTATCAGGCAGGAATAACGCAGCTCAGCTCTCAATTGTCACTAAGCTGAGTAGACAGGAATCACGCAGCTCAGCTGCCCTGATCACGTGACATCACCCAGTGTACAGGTGGCTGATCATACACTGATCACGTGTATGTGATCATGCACTGAACACGGTGCTATCTTTCTCTGATCACGTGGCTATCATGCATGGACATGTGACTGTGCATGCACTGAACACGTGACTGTTCATTCACTGATCACGTGGTTATTATGCACTGATCACGTGGCTGATCATGCACTGATACCGTGACTGAGCATGGACTGGTCACATGACTATCATGTAGTGATCACGTGACTTAATGGCGCTGATCATGTGACTGATCATGCACTGATCATGTTTGCTATCATACACTGATCATGTGCCTCTGGAGGCAATAAACAAAGAGCTGAGTAGGCACGAATCAAACAGTCAGCAGGCAATAATCATGGAAGTCAGCTGTGAGGAATGCTGCTCAGCTGGCAATAATCAAGCAGCTGAGCAGGCAGGAATTACGCAGCACAGCTGGCAATTGTCAAGCAGATGACAGGCAGGAATCGTGCAGCTCAGCTGGCAATTGTCAAGCAGATGAGCAGACAGTAATCACGCAGCTCAGCAGGCCCTGATCACGTGACTGAGCATGCACTGTTCACGTGGCTGGTCACACACCTGTCACGTGACTGATCATGCACTGATCACGTGGCTCTCATGCACTGATCACGTGTATGCGCATGCACTGATCACGTAACTGTATGCACTGATCATGTAGCTATCTTGCACTGATCACTTGTCTGATCATACACTCATCACGGGACTGATCATGCACTGATCACGACGCTATCATGCATTGATTACATGACTCCACATGCACTGATCACGTGGATGATCATACACTGATCACGTAACTGATCATGCACTGATCACGTGACTGATCATGCACTGATCACGTGGCTATCATGCACTTATCACGTGATTGCGCATGCACTGATCACGTAACTGTATGCACTGATGACGTGGCTATCATGCAGTGGTGACGTGGCTGATCATGCACTGATCACGTAGCTATCTTGCACTGATCACTAAGCTGATCATACACTCATCACGGGACTGATCATGCACTGATCACGACGCTATCATGCATTGATTACATGACTCCACATGCACTGATCTCATGACTGATCATACACTGATCACGTGGCTGATCATGCACTGATCACGTGACTGATCATGCACTGATCATGTGACTGATCTTGCACTGATCACGTGGCTATCATGCACTTCTCACGTGGCTGATCATGCAATGGTCACGCAGCTACCATGTACTGGTCACATGACTGATCATGCACTGATCACGTAATTGATCGTGCACTGATCACCTGGCTTATCATGCATTGATCATGTGACTGATCATGTGCTGATCATGTTTGGTGTCATACACTGATAATGTGCCTCTGGAGGCAATGAACAAAGAGCTGAGTAGGCAGGAATCAGTCAGCAGGCAATAATCATGGAACTCAGCTGTGAGAAATCATGCTGCTCAGCTGGCAATAATCAAGTAGATGAGCAGGCAGGAATTACGCAGCACAGGTGGCAATTGTCAAGGAGATGACAGGCAGGAATCGTGCAGCTCAGCTGGCAATTGTCAAGCAGATGAGCAGACAGTAATCACGCAGCTCAGCAGGCCCTGATCACGTGACTGAGCATGCACTGTTCACGTGGCTGATCATAAACTGATCACGTGATTGATCATGCACTGATCACTTGGATATCATGCACTGATCACGTGGCTGATCATGCAATGGTCACGCAGCTACCATGTACTGGTCACATGACTGATCATGCACTGATCACGTAATTGATCGTGCACTGATCACCTGGCTTATCATGCATTGATCATGTGACTGATCATGTGCTGATCATGTTTGGTGTCATACACTGATAATGTGCCTCTGGAGGCAATGAACAAAGAGCTGAGTAGGCAGGAATCAGTCAGCAGGCAATAATCATGGAACTCAGCTGTGAGAAATCATGCTGCTCAGCTGGCAATAATCAAGTAGATGAGCAGGCAGGAATTACGCAGCACAGGTGTCAATTGTCAAGGAGATGACAGGCAGGAATCGTGCAGCTCAGCTGGCAATTGTCAAGCAGATGAGCAGACAGTAATCACGAAGCTCAGCAGGCCCTGATCACGAGACTGAGCATGCACTGTTCACGTGGCTGATCACACACCTATCACGTGACTAATCATGCACTGATCACGTGGCTTTCATGCACTGATCACATGTATGCGCATGCACTGATCACGTAACTGTATGCACTGATGACGAGGCTATCATGCACTGATGACGTGGCTGATCATGCACTGATCATGTGACTGATCATGCACTGATCACGTAGCTATCTTGCACTGATCACTTGGCTGATCATACACTCATCACTGGACTGATCATGCACTGATCACGTGACTGATCATGCACTGATCATCTGGCTATCATGCACTCATTACCTGGCTATCGTGCACTGATCACGTGGTTGATCATACACTGATCACGAGACTGATCATACACTGATCACGTGACTGATCATGCACTGATCACGTGACTGATCATACACTGATCACGTGACTGATCATGCACTGATCACATGACTGATAATGCACTGATCATCTGGCTATCATGCACTCATTACCTGGCTATCGTGCACTGATCACGTGGTTGACCATACACTGATCACGAGACTGATCATGCATTGATCACGTCTATATCATGCACTGATCACATGACTGCCCATGCACTCATCACGTGGATGATCATACACTGATCATGTGACAGATCATGCAGTGACCACGTAGCTATCATGCACTGATCAAGTGGCTGATCATACTCTGCTCCCGAAACTGATCATGCACTGATCACGTGACTATCATGCACTGCTCAAGTGGCTGATCATGCAATGATCACGTAGCTACCATATACTGGTCACGTGACTCATCATGCACAGATCACGTAAGTGATCATGCACTGTTCACGTGACTGATCATGTACTGATCACGTGACTGATCATGCACTGATCACGTGGCTATCATGCACTGCTCACGTGGTGATCATACAATGATCACGTAGCAACCATGTACTGGTCACGTGACTGATCATGCACTGATCACGTAATTGATCCTGCACTGATCACGTGGCTCATCATGCACGCATCACGTGACTGTTCACGCACCTATCACTTGACTGATCATGCACTGATCACGTGGCTATAATGCACTGATCACTTGGCTGATCATACACGGTTCACGTGCCTGGTCATGCACAGATCACGTGACTAATCATGAACTGATCACGTGGCTATAATTCACTGATCATGTGGATATCATGCACTGATTACGTGCCTGTCATGCACAGATCACGTGACTAATAATGAACTGATCACGTAGGTATCATGCACTGATCACGTTACTGATTATACACTGTTCTCGTGTCTGATCATGCACTGATCACGTGGATGATCATACACTGCTCACGTAGCTGATCATGCACTGATCACGTGTCTATCATGCAGTGCTCACATGGCTGACCCTGCAATGATCACGTAGCTAACATGTACTGGTCACGTGACTGATCATGCAATGGTAACGTAATTGATCATGCACTGATCACGTGACTGATCATGCACTGATCACGTGACTGATCTTGCACTGATCACGTGGCTATCATGCACTGCTCACGTGGCTGATCATGCAATGATCACGCAGCTACTATGTACTGGTCACATGACTGATCATGCACTGATCACGTAATTGATCATGCACTGATCACCTGGCTTATCATGCATTGATCATGTGACTGATCATGTGCTGATCATGTTTGGTGTCATACTCTGATCATGTGCCTCTGGAGGCAATGAACAAAGAGCTGAGTAGGCAGGAATCAGTCAGCAGGCAATAATCATGGAACTCAGCTCTGAGAAATCATGCTGCTCAGCTGGCAATAATCAAGTAGATGAGCAGGCAGGAATTACGCAGCACAGGTGTCAATTGTCAAGGAGATGACAGGCAGGAATCGTGCAGCTCAGCTGGCAATTGTCAAGCAGATGAGCAGACAGTAATCACGAAGCTCAGCAGGCCCTGATCACGAGACTGAGCATGCACTGTTCACGTGGCTGATCACACACCTATCACGTGACTAATCATGCACTGATCACGTGGCTTTCATGCACTGATCACATGTATGCGCATGCACTGATCACGTAACTGTATGCACTGATGACGAGGCTATCATGCACTGATGACGTGGCTGATCATGCACTGATCATGTGACTGATCATGCACTGATCACGTAGCTATCTTGCACTGATCACTTGGCTGATCATACACTCATCACTGGACTGATCATGCACTGATCACGTGACTGATCATGCACTGATCATCTGGCTATCATGCACTCATTACCTGGCTATCGTGCACTGATCACGTGGTTGATCATACACTGATCACGAGACTGATCATACACTGATCACGTGACTGATCATGCACTGATCACGTGACTGATCATACACTGATCACGTGACTGATCATGCACTGATCACATGACTGATAATGCACTGATCATCTGGCTATCATGCACTCATTACCTGGCTATCGTGCACTGATCACGTGGTTGACCATACACTGATCACGAGACTGATCATGCATTGATCACGTCTATATCATGCACTGATCACATGACTGCCCATGCACTCATCACGTGGATGATCATACACTGATCATGTGACAGATCATGCAGTGACCACGTAGCTATCATGCACTGATCAAGTGGCTGATCATACTCTGCTCCCGAAACTGATCATGCACTGATCACGTGACTATCATGCACTGCTCAAGTGGCTGATCATGCAATGATCACGTAGCTACCATATACTGGTCACGTGACTCATCATGCACAGATCACGTAAGTGATCATGCACTGTTCACGTGACTGATCATGTACTGATCACGTGACTGATCATGCACTGATCACGTGGCTATCATGCACTGCTCACGTGGTGATCATACAATGATCACGTAGCAACCATGTACTGGTCACGTGACTGATCATGCACTGATCACGTAATTGATCCTGCACTGATCACGTGGCTCATCATGCACGCATCACGTGACTGTTCACGCACCTATCACTTGACTGATCATGCACTGATCACGTGGCTATAATGCACTGATCACTTGGCTGATCATACACGGTTCACGTGCCTGGTCATGCACAGATCACGTGACTAATCATGAACTGATCACGTGGCTATAATTCACTGATCATGTGGATATCATGCACTGATTACGTGCCTGTCATGCACAGATCACGTGACTAATAATGAACTGATCACGTAGGTATCATGCACTGATCACGTTACTGATTATACACTGTTCTCGTGTCTGATCATGCACTGATCACGTGGATGATCATACACTGCTCACGTAGCTGATCATGCACTGATCACGTGTCTATCATGCAGTGCTCACATGGCTGACCCTGCAATGATCACGTAGCTAACATGTACTGGTCACGTGACTGATCATGCAATGGTAACGTAATTGATCATGCACTGATCACGTGACTGATCATGCACTGATCACGTGACTGATCTTGCACTGATCACGTGGCTATCATGCACTGCTCACGCGGCTGATCATGCAATGATCACGCAGCTACTATGTACTGGTCACATGACTGATCATGCACTGATCACGTAATTGATCATGCACTGATCACCTGGCTTATCATGCATTGATCATGTGACTGATCATGTGCTGATCATGTTTGGTGTCATACTCTGATCATGTGCCTCTGGAGGCAATGAACAAAGAGCTGAGTAGGCAGGAATCAGTCAGCAGGCAATAATCATGGAACTCAGCTCTGAGAAATCATGCTGCTCAGCTGGCAATAATCAAGTAGATGAGCAGGCAGGAATTACGCAGCACAGGTGTCAATTGTCAAGGAGATGACAGGCAGGAATCGTGCAGCTCAGCTGGCAATTGTCAAGCAGATGAGCAGACAGTAATCTCGAAGCTCAGCAGGCCCTGATCACGAGACTGAGCATGCACTGTTCACGTGGCTGATCACACACCTATCACGTGACTGATCATGCACTGATCACGTGGCTCTCATGCACTGATCACGTGTATGCGCATGCACTGATCACGTAACTGTATGCACTGATCACGTAGCTATCTTGCACTGATCACTTGTCTGATCATACACTCATCACGGGACTGATAATGCACTGATTACATGACTCCACATGCACTGATCACGTGACTGATCATACACTGATCACGTGACTGATCATGCACTGATCACGTGACTGATAATGCACTGATCATCTGGCTATCATGCACTCATTACCTGGCTATCGTGCACTGATCACGTGGTTGATCATACAGTGATCACGTGACTGATCATGCACTGATCACGTCTATATCATGCACTGATCACATGACTGCCCATGCACTGATCACGTGGATGATCATACACTGATCATGTGACAGATCATGCAGTGATCATTTGGCTATCATGCACTGATCAAGTGGCTGATCATACTCTGCTCCCGAAACTGATCATGCACTGATCACGTGACTATCATGCACTGCTCAAGTGGCTGATCATGCAATGATCACGTAGCTACCATGTACTGGATCCCGTGAGTGACCATGCACTGATCACGTAATTGATCATGCACTGATCACGTGCCTGACCATGCACTAATTACGTGGCTATCATGCACTGTTGACGTGGCTGATCATGCACTGATCACGTGACTGATCATGCACTGATCACGTAATTAATCATGCACTGATCACGTGGCTGATCATACACTGTTCACGTGCCTGGTCATGAACAGATCACGTGACTTATCATGAACTGATCACGTGGGTACCAGGCACTGATCACGTGGATATCATGCACTGATCATGTGGCTGATCATACACCTATCACTTGACTGATCATGCACTGATCACGTGGCTATCATGCACTGATCACGTGGGTGATCATACACTGCTCACATGCCTGGTCATGCACAGATCACGTGACTAATCATGAACTGATCACTTGGGTATCAGGCACTGATCACGTGGATATCATGCACTGATCATGTGCCTGATCATACACCTATCACGTGACTGATCCTGCAGTGATCACGTGGCTATCATGCACTGCTCACGTGGTTGATCATGCAATTATCACATAGCTACCATGTACTGGTTACGTGGCTGATCATACACTGCTCACTGAAGTGATCATGCAATGATCACGTGGCTATCATGCACTGCTCACGTGGTTGATCATGCAATGTTCAGGTAGCTACCATGTACTGGTCACGTGATTGATCATGCATGGATCATGTGACTGATCATGCACTGATCACGTGGCTCTTATGCACTGTTCAGGTGTCTATCATTCACTGATCAGGTGACTATCATCCAGTGCTCACGTGGATAATCATGCACTGATCATGTAGCTATCATGCACTGATCACGTGATTGGGCATGCACTGATCACGTAACTGATCATGCACTGATCACGTGACTGATCAGGCACTGATCACGTGGCTATCATGCACTGCTCACGTGGCTGATCATGCAATGGTCACGTAGCTACCATGTACTGGTCACGTGAGTGATCATGCACTGATCACGTAATTGATCATGCACTGATCACGGGGATCATCATGCACTGATCACGTGACTGTTCATGCTCTGATCACGTGACTGATCATGCACTGATCACGTGGCTATCATGCACTGATCACGTGGCTGATCATACACTGATCTCGTGCCTGGTCATGCAGAGATCACGTGACTAATCATGAACTGATTACGTGGCTATAATGCACTGATCACGTGGCTATCATGCACTGATCAGGTGGCTATCATTCACTGATCACGTGGCTGATGATGCACTGATCATGTGGCTGATCATGAACTCATCAAGCGGATGAGCATGCAGTGATCACATGTCTGAATGGCGCTGATCATGTGACTGATCACTTGGCTATCATGCACTGGTGATGTCCCTCAGAAGGCAATAATTAAAGAGCTGAGCAGGAACGAATCACAAAATCAACAGGCAATAATCATGGACCTCAGCTGTGACGAATCATTCTGCTCAGCTGGCAATAATCAACAGCTGAGCAGGCAGGAATAACGCAGCTCAGCTGGCAATAATCAAGCAGATGAGCAGGCAGGAGTAACGCAGCTCAGCTGGCAATTATCAAGCTGATGAGCAGAAAGGAATCACGCAGCTCAGCTGGAAATTATCCAGCAGATTATCAGGCAGGAATAACGCAGCTCAGCTCTCAATTGTCACTAAGCTGAGTAGACAGGAATCACGCAGCTCAGCAGGCCCTGATCACGTGACATTACCCAGTGTACAGGTGGCTGATCATACACTGATCACGTGTATGTGATCATGCACTGAACACGGTGCTATCTTTCTCTGATCACGTGGCTATCATGCATGGACATGTGACTGTGCATGCACTGAACACGTGACTGTTCATTCACTGATCACGTGGTTATTATGCACTGATCACGTGGCTGATCATGCACTGATACCGTGACTGAGCATGGACTGGTCACATGACTATCATGTAGTGATCACGTGACTTAATGGCGCTGATCATGTGACTGATCATGCACTGATCATGTTTGCTATCATACACTGATCATGTGCCTCTGGAGGCAATAAACAAAGAGCTGAGTAGGCACGAATCAAACAGTCAGCAGGCAATAATCATGGAAGTCAGCTGTGAGGAATGCTGCTCAGCTGGCAATAATCAAGCAGCTGAGCAGGCAGGAATTACGCAGCACAGCTGGCAATTGTCAAGCAGATGACAGGCAGGAATCGTGCAGCTCAGCTGGCAATTGTCAAGCAGATGAGCAGACAGTAATCACGCAGCTCAGCAGGCCCTGATCACGTGACTGAGCATGCACTGTTCACGTGGCTGGTCACACACCTGTCACGTGACTGATCATGCACTGATCACGTGGCTCTCATGCACTGATCACGTGTATGCGCATGCACTGATCACGTAACTGTATGCACTGATCATGTAGCTATCTTGCACTGATCACTTGTCTGATCATACACTCATCACGGGACTGATCATGCACTGATCACGACGCTATCATGCATTGATTACATGACTCCACATGCACTGATCACGTGGATGATCATACACTGATCACGTAACTGATCATGCACTGATCACGTGACTGATCATGCACTGATCACGTGGCTATCATGCACTTATCACGTGATTGCGCATGCACTGATCACGTAACTGTATGCACTGATGACGTGGCTATCATGCAGTGGTGACGTGGCTGATCATGCACTGATCATGTGACTGATCATGCACTGATCACATAGCTATCTTGCACTGATCACTAAGCTGATCATACACTCATCACGGGACTGATCATGCACTGATCACGACGCTATCATGCATTGATTACATGACTCCACATGCACTGATCTCGTGACTGATCATACACTGATCACGTGGCTGATCATGCACTGATCACGTGACTGATCATGCACTGATCATGTGACTGATCTTGCACTGATCACGTGGCTATCATGCACTTCTCACGTGGCTGATCATGCAATGGTCACGCAGCTACCATGTACTGGTCACATGACTGATCATGCACTGATCACGTAATTGATCGTGCACTGATCACCTGGCTTATCATGCATTGATCATGTGACTGATCATGTGCTGATCATGTTTGGTGTCATACTCTGATCATGTGCCTCTGGAGGCAATGAACAAAGAGCTGAGTAGGCAGGAATCAGTCAGCAGGCAATAATCATGGAACTCAGCTCTGAGAAATCATGCTGCTCAGCTGGCAATAATCAAGTAGATGAGCAGGCAGGAATTACGCAGCACAGGTGGCAATTGTCAAGGAGATGACAGGCAGGAATCGTGCAGCTCAGCTGGCAATTGTCAAGCAGATGAGCAGACAGTAATCACGCAGCTCAGCAGGCCCTGATCACGTGACTGAGCATGCACTGTTCACGTGGCTGATCATAAACTGATCACGTGATTGATCATGCACTGATCACTTGGATATCATGCACTGATCACGTGGCTGATCATGCAATGGTCACGCAGCTACCATGTACTGGTCACATGACTGATCATGCACTGATCACGTAATTGATCGTGCACTGATCACCTGGCTTATCATGCATTGATCATGTGACTGATCATGTGCTGATCATGTTTGGTGTCATACACTGATAATGTGCCTCTGGAGGCAATGAAGAAAGAGCTGAGTAGGCAGGAATCAGTCAGCAGGCAATAATCATGGAACTCAGCTGTGAGAAATCATGCTGCTCAGCTGGCAATAATCAAGTAGATGAGCAGGCAGGAATTACGCAGCACAGGTGTCAATTGTCAAGGAGATGACAGGCAGGAATCGTGCAGCTCAGCTGGCAATTGTCAAGCAGATGAGCAGACAGTAATCACGAAGCTCAGCAGGCCCTGATCACGTGACTGAGCATGCACTGTTCACGTGGCTGATCACACACCTATCACGTGACTGATCATGCACTGATCACGTGGCTCTCATGCACTGATCACGTGTATGCGCATGCACTGATCACGTAACTGTATGCACTGATGACGAGGCTATCATGCACTGATGACGTGGCTGATCATGCACTGATCATGTGACTGATCATGCACTGATCACGTAGCTATCTTGCACTGATCACTTGGCTGATCATACACTCATCACTGGACTGATCATGCACTGATCACGTGACTGATCATGCACTGATCATCTGGCTATCATGCACTCATTACCTGGCTATCGTGCACTGATCACGTGGTTGATCATACACTGATCACGAGACTGATCATACACTGATCACGTGACTGATCATGCACTGATCACGTGACTGATCATACACTGATCACGTGACTGATCATGCACTGATCACATGACTGATAATGCACTGATCATCTGGCTATCATGCACTCATTACCTGGCTATCGTGCACTGATCACGTGGTTGACCATACACTGATCACGAGACTGATCATGCATTGATCACGTCTATATCATGCACTGATCACATGACTGCCCATGCACTGATCACGTGGATGATCATACACTGATCATGTGACAGATCATGCAGTGACCACGTAGCTATCATGCACTGATCAAGTGGCTGATCATACTCTGCTCCCGAAACTGATCATGCACTGATCACGTGACTATCATGCACTGCTCAAGTGGCTGATCATGCAATGATCACGTAGCTACCATGTACTGGTCACGTGACTCATCATGCACAGATCACGTAAGTGATCATGCACTGTTCACGTGACTGATCATGTACTGATCACGTGACTGATCATGCACTGATCATGTGGCTATCATGCACTGCTCACGTGGTGATCATACAATGATCACGTAGCAACCATGTACTGGTCACGTGACTGATCATGCACTGATCACGTAATTGATCCTGCACTGATCACGTGGCTCATCATGCACGCATCACGTGACTGTTCACGCACCTATCACTTGACTGATCATGCACTGATCACGTGGCTATAATGCACTGATCACTTGGCTGATCATACACGGTTCACGTGCCTGGTCATGCACAGATCACGTGACTTATCATGAACTGATCACGTAGGTATCATGCACTGATCACGTAACTGTATGCACTGATCACGTAGCTATCTTGCACTGATCACTTGTCTGATCATACACTCATCACGGGACTGATAATGCACTGATTACATGACTCCACATGCACTGATCACGTGACTGATCATACACTGATCACGTGACTGATCATGCACTGATCACATGACTGATAATGCACTGATCATCTGGCTATCATGCACTCATTACCTGGCTATCGTGCACTGATCACGTGGTTGATCATACAGTGATCACGTGACTGATCATGCACTGATCACGTCTATATCATGCACTGATCACATGACTGCCCATGCACTGATCACGTGGATGATCATACACTGATCATGTGACAGATCATGCAGTGATCATTTGGCTATCATGCACTGATCAAGTGGCTGATCATACTCTGCTCCCGAAACTGATCATGCACTGATCACGTGACTATCATGCACTGCTCAAGTGGCTGATCATGCAATGATCACGTAGCTACCATGTACTGGATCCCGTGAGTGACCATGCACTGATCACGTAATTGATCATGCACTGATCACGTGCCTGACCATGCACTAATTACGTGGCTATCATGCACTGTTGACGTGGCTGATCATGCACTGATCACGTGACTGATCATGCACTGATCACGTAATTAATCATGCACTGATCACGTGGCTGATCATACACTGTTCACGTGCCTGGTCATGAACAGATCACGTGACTTATCATGAACTGATCACGTGGGTACCAGGCACTGATCACGTGGATATCATGCACTGATCATGTGGCTGATCATACACCTATCACTTGACTGATCATGCACTGATCACGTGGCTATCATGCACTTCTCACGTGGCTGATCATGCAATGGTCACGCAGCTACCATGTACTGGTCACATGACTGATCATGCACTGATCACGTAATTGATCGTGCACTGATCACCTGGCTTATCATGCATTGATCATGTGACTGATCATGTGCTGATCATGTTTGGTGTCATACACTGATAATGTGCCTCTGGAGGCAATGAACAAAGAGCTGAGTAGGCAGGAATCAGTCAGCAGGCAATAATCATGGAACTCAGCTGTGAGAAATCATGCTGCTCAGCTGGCAATAATCAAGTAGATGAGCAGGCAGGAATTACGCAGCACAGGTGTCAATTGTCAAGGAGATGACAGGCAGGAATCGTGCAGCTCAGCTGGCAATTGTCAAGCAGATGAGCAGACAGTAATCACGCAGCTCAGCAGGCCCTGATCACGTGACTGAGCATGCACTGTTCACGTGGCTGATCATAAACTGATCACGTGATTGATCATGCACTGATCACTTGGATATCATGCACTGATCACGTGGCTGATCATGCAATGGTCACGCAGCTACCATGTACTGGTCACATGACTGATCATGCACTGATCACGTAATTGATCGTGCACTGATCACCTGGCTTATCATGCATTGATCATGTGACTGATCACGTGCTGATCATGTTTGGTGTCATACACTGATAATGTGCCTCTGGAGGCAATGAACAAAGAGCTGAGTAGGCAGGAATCAGTCAGCAGGCAATAATCATGGAACTCAGCTGTGAGAAATCATGCTGCTCAGCTGGCAATAATCAAGTAGATGAGCAGGCAGGAATTACGCAGCACAGGTGTCAATTGTCAAGGAGATGACAGGCAGGAATCGTGCAGCTCAGCTGGCAATTGTCAAGCAGATGAGCAGACAGTAATCACGAAGCTCAGCAGGCCCTGATCACGAGACTGAGCATGCACTGTTCACGTGGCTGATCACACACCTATCACGTGACTAATCATGCACTGATCACGTGGCTTTCATGCACTGATCACATGCATGCGCATGCACTGATCACGTAACTGTATGCACTGATGACGTGGCTATCATGCACTGATGACGTGGCTGATCATGCACTGATCATGTGACTGATCATGCACTGATCACGTAGCTATCTTGCACTGATCACTTGGCTGATCATACACTCATCACTGGACTGATCATGCACTGATCACGTGACTGATCATGCACTGATCATCTGGCTATCATGCACTCATTACCTGGCTATCGTGCACTGATCACGTGGTTGATCATACACTGATCACGAGACTGATCATACACTGATCACGTGACTGATCATACACTGATCACGTGACTGATCATGCACTGATCACATGACTGATAATGCACTGATCATCTGGCTATCATGCACTCATTACCTGGCTATCGTGCACTGATCACGTGGTTGACCATACACTGATCACGAGACTGATCATGCATTGATCACGTCTATATCATGCACTGATCACATGACTGCCCATGCACTCATCACGTGGATGATCATACACTGATCATGTGACAGATCATGCAGTGACCACGTAGCTATCATGCACTGATCAAGTGGCTGATCATACTCTGCTCCCGAAACTGATCATGCACTGATCACGTGACTATCATGCACTGCTCAAGTGGCTGATCATGCAATGATCACGTAGCTACCATGTACTGGTCACGTGACTCATCATGCACAGATCACGTAAGTGATCATGCACTGTTCACGTGACTGATCATGTACTGATCACGTGACTGATCATGCACTGATCACGTGGCTATCATGCACTGCTCACGTGGTGATCATACAATGATCACGTAGCAACCATGTACTGGTCACGTGACTGATCATGCACTGATCACGTAATTGATCCTGCACTGATCACGTGGCTCATCATGCACGCATCACGTGACTGTTCACGCACCTATCACTTGACTGATCATGCACTGATCATGTGGCTATAATGCACTGATCACTTGGCTGATCATACACGGTTCACGTGCCTGGTCATGCACAGATCACGTGACTAATCATGAACTGATCACGTGGCTATAATTCACTGATCATGTGGATATCATGCACTGATTACGTGCCTGTCAGGCACATATCACGTGACTAATAATGAACTGATCACGTAGGTATCATGCACTGATCACGTTACTGATTATACACTGTTCTCGTGTCTGATCATGCACTGATCACGTGGATGATCATACACTGCTCACGTAGCTGATCATGCACTGATCACGTGTCTATCATGCAGTGCTCACATGGCTGACCCTGCAATGATCACGTGGCTGATCATAAACTGATCACGTGATTGATCATGCACTGATCACTTGGATATCATGCACTGATCACGTGGCTGATCATGCAATGGTCACGCAGCTACCATGTACTGGTCACATGACTGATCATGCACTGATCATGTAATTGATCGTGCACTGATCACCTGGCTTATCATGCATTGATCATGTGACTGATCATGTGCTGATCATGTTTGGTGTCATACTCTGATCATGTGCCTCTGGAGGCAATGAACAAAGAGCTGAGTAGGCAGGAATCAGTCAGCAGGCAATAATCATGGAACTCAGCTGTGAGAAATCATGCTGCTCAGCTGGCAATAATCAAGTAGATGAGCAGGCAGGAATTACGCAGCACAGGTGTCAATTGTCAAGGAGATGACAGGCAGGAATCGTGCAGCTCAGCTGGCAATTGTCAAGCAGATGAGCAGACAGTAATCACGAAGCTCAGCAGGCCCTGATCACGAGACCGAGCATGCACAGTTCACGTGGCTGATCACACACCTATCACGTGACTGATCATGCACTGATCACGTGGCTCTCATGCACTGATCACGTGTATGCGCATGCACTGATCACGTAACTGTATGCACTGATGACGAGGCTATCATGCACTGATGACGTGGCTGATCATGCACTGATCATGTGACTGATCATGCACTGATCACGTAGCTATCTTGCACTGATCACTTGGCTGATCATACACTCATCACTGGACTGATCATGCACTGATCACGTGACTGATCATGCACTGATCATCTGGCTATCATGCACTCATTACCTGGCTATCGTGCACTGATCACGTGGTTGATCATACACTGATCACGAGACTGATCATACACTGATCACGTGACTGATCATGCACTGATCACGTGACTGATCATACACTGATCACGTGACTGATCATGCACTGATCACATGACTGATAATGCACTGATCATCTGGCTATCATGCACTCATTACCTGGCTATCGTGCACTGATCACGTGGTTGACCATACACTGATCACGAGACTGATCATGCATTGATCACGTCTATATCATGCACTGATCACATGACTGCCCATGCACTCATCACGTGGATGATCATACACTGATCATGTGACAGATCATGCAGTGACCACGTAGCTATCATGCACTGATCAAGTGGCTGATCATACTCTGCTCCCGAAACTGATCATGCACTGATCACGTGACTATCATGCACTGCTCAAGTGGCTGATCATGCAATGATCACGTAGCTACCATGTACTGGTCACGTGACTCATCATGCACAGATCACGTAAGTGATCATGCACTGTTCACGTGACTGATCATGTACTGATCACGTGACTGATCATGCACTGATCACGTGGCTATCATGCACTGCTCACGTGGTGATCATACAATGATCACGTAGCAACCATGTACTGGTCACGTGACTGATCATGCACTGATCACGTAATTGATCCTGCACTGATCACGTGGCTCATCATGCACGCATCACGTGACTGTTCACGCACCTATCACTTGACTGATCATGCACTGATCACGTGGCTATAATGCACTGATCACTTGGCTGATCATACACGGTTCACGTGCCTGGTCATGCACAGATCACGTGACTAATCATGAACTGATCACGTGGCTATAATTCACTGATCATGTGGATATCATGCACTGATTACGTGCCTGTCATGCACAGATCACGTGACTAATAATGAACTGATCACGTAGGTATCATGCACTGATCACGTTACTGATTATACACTGTTCTCGTGTCTGATCATGCACTGATCACGTGGATGATCATACACTGCTCACGTAGCTGATCATGCACTGATCACGTGTCTATCATGCAGTGCTCACATGGCTGACCCTGCAATGATCACGTAGCTAACATGTACTGGTCACGTGACTGATCATGCAATGGTAACGTAATTGATCATGCACTGATCACGTGACTGATCATGCACTGATCACGTGACTGATCTTGCACTGATCACGTGGCTATCATGCACTGCTCACGCGGCTGATCATGCAATGATCACGCAGCTACTATGTACTGGTCACATGACTGATCATGCACTGATCACGTAATTGATCATGCACTGATCACCTGGCTTATCATGCATTGATCATGTGACTGATCATGTGCTGATCATGTTTGGTGTCATACTCTGATCATGTGCCTCTGGAGGCAATGAACAAAGAGCTGAGTAGGCAGGAATCAGTCAGCAGGCAATAATCATGGAACTCAGCTGTGAGAAATCATGCTGCTCAGCTGGCAATAATCAAGTAGATGAGCAGGCAGGAATTACGCAGCACAGGTGTCAATTGTCAAGGAGATGACAGGCAGGAATCGTGCAGCTCAGCTGGCAATTGTCAAGCAGATGAGCAGACAGTAATCTCGAAGCTCAGCAGGCCCTGATCACGAGACTGAGCATGCACTGTTCACGTGGCTGATCACACACCTATCACGTGACTGATCATGCACTGATCACGTGGCTCTCATGCACTGATCACGTGTATGCGCATGCACTGATCACGTAACTGTATGCACTGATCACGTAGCTATCTTGCACTGATCACTTGTCTGATCATACACTCATCACGGGACTGATAATGCACTGATTACATGACTCCACATGCACTGATCACGTGACTGATCATACACTGATCACGTGACTGATCATGCACTGATCACATGACTGATAATGCACTGATCATCTGGCTATCATGCACTCATTACCTGGCTATCGTGCACTGATCACGTGGTTGATCATACAGTGATCACGTGACTGATCATGCACTGATCACGTCTATATCATGCACTGATCACATGACTGCCCATGCACTGATCACGTGGATGATCATACACTGATCATGTGACAGATCATGCAGTGATCATTTGGCTATCATGCACTGATCAAGTGGCTGATCATACTCTGCTCCCAAAACTGATCATGCACTGATCACGTGACTATCATGCACTGCTCAAGTGGCTGATCATGCAATGATCACGTAGCTACCATGTACTGGATCCCGTGAGTGACCATGCACTGATCACGTAATTGATCATGCACTGATCACGTGACTGACCATGCACTAATTACGTGGCTATCATGCACTGTTGACGTGGCTGATCATGCATTGATCACGTGACTGATCATGCACTGATCACGTAATTAATCATGCACTGATCACGTGGCTGATCATACACTGTTCACGTGCCTGGTCATGAACAGATCACGTGACTTATCATGAACTGATCACGTGGGTACCAGGCACTGATCACGTGGATATCATGCACTGATCATGTGGCTGATCATACACCTATCACTTGACTGATCATGCACTGATCACGTGGCTCTTATGCACTGTTCAGGTGTCTATCATTCACTGATCAGGTGACTATCATCCAGTGCTCACGTGGATAATCATGCACTGATCATGTAGCTATCATGCACTGATCACGTGATTGGGCATGCACTGATCACGTAACTGATCATGCACTGATCACGTGACTGATCAGGCACTGATCACGTGGCTATCATGCACTGCTCACGTGGCTGATCATGCAATGATCACGTAGCTACCATGTACTGGTCACGTGAGTGATCATGCACTGATCACGTAATTGATCATGCACTGATCACGGGGATCATCATGCACTGATCACGTGACTGTTCATGCTCTGATCACGTGACTGATCATGCCCTGATCACGTGGCTATCATGCACTGATCACGTGGCTGATCATACACTGATCTCGTGCCTGGTCATGCAGAGATCACGTGACTAATCATGAACTGATTACGTGGCTATAATGCACTGATCACGTGGCTATCATGCACTGATCAGGTGGCTATCATTCACTGATCACGTGGCTGATGATGCACTGATCATGTGGCTGATCATGAACTCATCAAGCGGATGAGCATGCAGTGATCACATGTCTGAATGGCGCTGATCATGTGACTGATCACTTGGCTATCATGCACTGGTGATGTCCCTCAGAAGGCAATAATTAAAGAGCTGAGCAGGAACGAATCACAAAATCAACAGGCAATAATCATGGACCTCAGCTGTGACGAATCATTCTGCTCAGCTGGCAATAATCAACAGCTGAGCAGGCAGGAATAACGCAGCTCAGCTGGCAATAATCAAGCAGATGAGCAGGCAGGAGTAACGCAGCTCAGCTGGCAATTATCAAGCTGATGAGCAGAAAGGAATCACGCAGCTCAGCTGGAAATTATCCAGCAGATTATCAGGCAGGAATAACGCAGCTCAGCTCTCAATTGTCACTAAGCTGAGTAGACAGGAATCACGCAGCTCAGCAGGCCCTGATCACGTGACATCACCCAGTGTACAGGTGGCTGATCGTACACTGATCACGTGTATGTGATCATGCACTGAACACGGTGCTATCTTTCTCTGATCACGTGGCTATCATGCATGGACATGTGACTGTGCATGCACTGAACACGTGACTGTTCATTCACTGATCACGTGGTTATTATGCACTGATCACGTGGCTGATCATGCACTGATACCGTGACTGAGCATGGACTGGTCACATGACTATCATGTAGTGATCACGTGACTTAATGGCGCTGATCATGTGACTGATCATGCACTGATCATGTTTGCTATCATACACTGATCATGTGCCTCTGGAGGCAATAAACAAAGAGCTGAGTAGGCACGAATCAAACAGTCAGCAGGCAATAATCATGGAAGTCAGCTGTGAGGAATGCTGCTCAGCTGGCAATAATCAAGCAGCTGAGCAGGCAGGAATTACGCAGCACAGCTGGCAATTGTCAAGCAGATGACAGGCAGGAATCGTGCAGCTCAGCTGGCAATTGTCAAGCAGATGAGCAGACAGTAATCACGCAGCTCAGCAGGCCCTGATCACGTGACTGAGCATGCACTGTTCACGTGGCTGGTCACACACCTGTCACGTGACTGATCATGCACTGATCACGTGTATGCGCATGCACTGATCACGTGTATGCGCATGCACTGATCACGTAACTGTATGCACTGATCATGTAGCTATCTTGCACTGATCACTTGTCTGATCATACACTCATCACGGGACTGATCATGCACTGATCACGACGCTATCATGCATTGATTACATGACTCCACATGCACTGATCACGTGGATGATCATACACTGATCACGTAACTGATCATGCACTGATCACGTGACTGATCATGCACTGATCACGTGGCTATCATGCACTTATCACGTGATTGCGCATGCACTGATCACGTAACTGTATGCACTGATGACGTGGCTATCATGCAGTGGTGACGTGGCTGATCATGCACTGATCATGTGACTGATCATGCACTGATCACGTAGCTATCTTGCACTGATCACTAAGCTGATCATACACTCATCACGGGACTGATCATGCACTGATCACGACGCTATCATGCATTGATTACATGACTCCACATGCACTGATCTCGTGACTGATCATACACTGATCACGTGGCTGATCATGCACTGATCACGTGACTGATCATGCACTGATCATGTGACTGATCTTGCACTGATCACGTGGCTATCATGCACTTCTCACGTGGCTGATCATGCAATGGTCACGCAGCTACCATGTACTGGTCACATGACTGATCATGCACTGATCACGTAATTGATCGTGCACTGATCACCTGGCTTATCATGCATTGATCATGTGACTGATCATGTGCTGATCATGTTTGGTGTCATACACTGATAATGTGCCTCTGGAGGCAATGAACAAAGAGCTGAGTAGGCAGGAATCAGTCAGCAGGCAATAATCATGGAACTCAGCTGTGAGAAATCATGCTGCTCAGCTGGCAATAATCAAGTAGATGAGCAGGCAGGAATTACGCAGCACAGGTGTCAATTGTCAAGGAGATGACAGGCAGGAATCGTGCAGCTCAGCTGGCAATTGTCAAGCAGATGAGCAGACAGTAATCACGAAGCTCAGCAGGCCCTGATCACGAGACTGAGCATGCACTGTTCACGTGGCTGATCACACACCTATCACGTGACTAATCATGCACTGATCACGTGGCTTTCATGCACTGATCACATGTATGCGCATGCACTGATCACGTAACTGTATGCACTGATGACGTGGCTATCATGCACTGATGACGTGGCTGATCATGCACTGATCATGTGACTGATCATGCACTGATCACGTAGCTATCTTGCACTGATCACTTGGCTGATCATACACTCATCACTGGACTGATCATGCACTGATCACGTGACTGATCATGCACTGATCATCTGGCTATCATGCACTCATTACCTGGCTATCGTGCACTGATCACGTGGTTGATCATACACTGATCACGAGACTGATCATACACTGATCACGTGACTGATCATGCACTGATCACGTGACTGATCATACACTGATCACGTGACTGATCATGCACTGATCACATGACTGATAATGCACTGATCATCTGGCTATCATGCACTCATTACGTGGCTATCGTGCACTGATCACGTGGTTGACCATACACTGATCACGAGACTGATCATGCATTGATCACGTCTATATCATGCACTGATCACATGACTGCCCATGCACTCATCACGTGGATGATCATACACTGATCATGTGACAGATCATGCAGTGACCACGTAGCTATCATGCACTGATCAAGTGGCTGATCATACTCTGCTCCCGAAACTGATCATGCACTGATCACGTGACTATCATGCACTGCTCAAGTGGCTGATCATGCAATGATCACGTAGCTACCATGTACTGGTCACGTGACTCATCATGCACAGATCACGTAAGTGATCATGCACTGTTCACGTGACTGATCATGTACTGATCACGTGACTGATCATGCACTGATCACGTGGCTATCATGCACTGCTCACGTGGTGATCATACAATGATCACGTAGCAACCATGTACTGGTCACGTGACTGATCATGCACTGATCACGTAATTGATCCTGCACTGATCACGTGGCTCATCATGCACGCATCACGTGACTGTTCACGCACCTATCACTTGACTGATCATGCACTGATCACGTGGCTATAATGCACTGATCACTTGGCTGATCATACACGGTTCACGTGCCTGGTCATGCACAGATCACGTGACTAATCATGAACTGATCACGTGGCTATAATTCACTGATCATGTGGATATCATGCACTGATTACGTGCCTGTCATGCACAGATCACGTGACTAATAATGAACTGATCACGTAGGTATCATGCACTGATCACGTTACTGATTATACACTGTTCTCGTGTCTGATCATGCACTGATCACGTGGATGATCATACACTGCTCACGTAGCTGATCATGCACTGATCACGTGTCTATCATGCAGTGCTCACATGGCTGACCCTGCAATGATCACGTAGCTAACATGTACTGGTCACGTGACTGATCATGCAATGGTAACGTAATTGATCATGCACTGATCACGTGACTGATCATGCACTGATCACGTGACTGATCTTGCACTGATCACGTGGCTATCATGCACTGCTCACACGGCTGATCATGCAATGATCACGCAGCTACTATGTACTGGTCACATGATTGATCATGCACTGATCACGTAATTGATCATGCACTGATCACCTGGCTTATCATGCATTGATCATGTGACTGATCATGTGCTGATCATGTTTGGTGTCATACACTGATAATGTGCCTCTGGAGGCAATGAACAAAGAGCTGAGTAGGCAGGAATCAGTCAGCAGGCAATAATCATGGAACTCAGCTCTGAGAAATCATGCTGCTCAGCTGGCAATAATCAAGTAGATGAGCAGGCAGGAATTACGCAGCACAGGTGTCAATTGTCAAGGAGATGACAGGCAGGAATCGTGCAGCTCAGCTGGCAATTGTCAAGCAGATGAGCAGACAGTAATCACGCAGCTCAGCAGGCCCTGATCACGTGACTGAGCATGCACTGTTCACGTGGCTGATCATAAACTGATCACGTGATTGATCATGCACTGATCACTTGGATATCATGCACTGATCACGTGGCTGATCATGCAATGGTCACGCAGCTACCATGTACTGGTCACATGACTGATCATGCACTGATCACGTAATTGATCGTGCACTGATCACCTGGCTTATCATGCATTGATCATGTGACTGATCATGTGCTGATCATGTTTGGTGTCATACACTGATAATGTGCCTCTGGAGGCAATGAACAAAGAGCTGAGTAGGCAGGAATCAGTCAGCAGGCAATAATCATGGAACTCAGCTGTGAGAAATCATGCTGCTCAGCTGGCAATAATCAAGTAGATGAGCAGGCAGGAATTACGCAGCACAGGTGTCAATTGTCAAGGAGATGACAGGCAGGAATCGTGCAGCTCAGCTGGCAATTGTCAAGCAGATGAGCAGACAGTAATCACGAAGCTCAGCAGGCCCTGATCACGAGACTGAGCATGCACTGTTCACGTGGCTGATCACACACCTATCACGTGACTAATCATGCACTGATCACGTGGCTTTCATGCACTGATCACATGTATGCGCATGCACTGATCACGTAACTGTATGCACTGATGACGAGGCTATCATGCACTGATGACGTGGCTGATCATGCACTGATCATGTGACTGATAATGCACTGATCACGTAGCTATCTTGCACTGATCACTTGGCTGATCATACACTCATCACTGGACTGATCATGCACTGATCACGTGACTGATCATGCACTGATCATCTGGCTATCATGCACTCATTACCTGGCTATCGTGCACTGATCACGTGGTTGATCATACACTGATCACGAGACTGATCATACACTGATCACGTGACTGATCATGCACTGATCACGTGACTGATCATACACTGATCACGTGACTGATCATGCACTGATCACATGACTGATAATGCACTGATCATCTGGCTATCATGCACTCATTACCTGGCTATCGTGCACTGATCACGTGGTTGACCATACACTGATCACGAGACTGATCATGCATTGATCACGTCTATATCATGCACTGATCACATGACTGCCCATGCACTCATCACGTGGATGATCATACACTGATCATGTGACAGATCATGCAGTGACCACGTAGCTATCATGCACTGATCAAGTGGCTGATCATACTCTGCTCCCGAAACTGATCATGCACTGATCACGTGACTATCATGCACTGCTCAAGTGGCTGATCATGCAATGATCACGTAGCTACCATGTACTGGTCACGTGACTCATCATGCACAGATCACGTAAGTGATCATGCACTGTTCACGTGACTGATCATGTACTGATCACGTGACTGATCATGCACTGATCACGTGGCTATCATGCACTGCTCACGTGGTGATCATACAATGATCACGTAGCAACCATGTACTGGTCACGTGACTGATCATGCACTGATCACGTAATTGATCCTGCACTGATCACGTGGCTCATCATGCACGCATCACGTGACTGTTCACGCACCTATCACTTGACTGATCATGCACTGATCACGTGGCTATAATGCACTGATCACTTGGCTGATCATACACGGTTCACGTGCCTGGTCATGCACAGATCACGTGACTAATCATGAACTGATCACGTGGCTATAATTCACTGATCATGTGGATATCATGCACTGATTACGTGCCTGTCATGCACAGATCACGTGACTAATAATGAACTGATCACGTAGGTATCATGCACTGATCACGTTACTGATTATACACTGTTCTCGTGTCTGATCATGCACTGATCACGTGGGTGATCATACACTGCTCACATGCCTGGTCATGCACAGATCACGTGACTAATCATGAACTGATCACGTGGGTATCAGGCACTGATCACGTGGATATCATGCACTGATCATGTGCCTGATCATACACCTATCACGTGACTGATCCTGCAGTGATCACGTGGCTATCATGCACTGCTCACGTGGTTGATCATGCAATTATCACATAGCTACCATGTACTGGTTACGTGGCTGATCATACACTGCTCACTGAAGTGATCATGCAATGATCACGTGGCTATCATGCACTGCTCACGTGGTTGATCATGCAATGTTCAGGTAGCTACCATGTACTGGTCACGTGATTGATCATGCATGGATCATGTGACTGATCATGCACTGATCACGTGGCTCTTATGCACTGTTCAGGTGTCTATCATTCACTGATCAGGTGACTATCATCCAGTGCTCACGTGGATAATCATGCACTGATCATGTAGCTATCATGCACTGATCACGTGATTGGGCATGCACTGATCACGTAACTGATCATGCACTGATCACGTGACTGATCAGGCACTGATCACGTGGCTATCATGCACTGCTCACGTGGCTGATCATGCAATGATCACGTAGCTACCATGTACTGGTCACGTGAGTGATCATGCACTGATCACGGGGATCATCATGCACTGATCACGTGACTGTTCATGCTCTGATCACGTGACTGATCATGCACTGATCACGTGGCTATCATGCACTGATCACGTGGCTGATCATACACTGATCTCGTGCCTGGTCATGCAGAGATCACGTGACTAATCATGAACTGATTACGTGGCTATAATGCACTGATCACGTGGCTATCATGCACTGATCAGGTGGCTATCATTCACTGATCACGTGGCTGATGATGCACTGATCATGTGGCTGATCATGAACTCATCAAGCGGATGAGCATGCAGTGATCACATGTCTGAATGGCGCTGATCATGTGACTGATCACTTGGCTATCATGCACTGGTGATGTCCCTCAGAAGGCAATAATTAAAGAGCTGAGCAGGAACGAATCACAAAATCAACAGGCAATAATCATGGACCTCAGCTGTGACGAATCATTCTGCTCAGCTGGCAATAATCAACAGCTGAGCAGGCAGGAATAACGCAGCTCAGCTGGCAATAATCAAGCAGATGAGCAGGCAGGAGTAACGCAGCTCAGCTGGCAATTATCAAGCTGATGAGCAGAAAGGAATCACGCAGCTCAGCTGGAAATTATCCAGCAGATTATCAGGCAGGAATAACGCAGCTCAGCTCTCAATTGTCACTAAGCTGAGTAGACAGGAATCACGCAGCTCAGCAGGCCCTGATCACGTGACATTACCCAGTGTACAGGTGGCTGATCATACACTGATCACGTGTATGTGATCATGCACTGAACACGGTGCTATCTTTCTCTGATCACGTGGCTATCATGCATGGACATGTGACTGTGCATGCACTGAACACGTGACTGTTCATTCACTGATCACGTGGTTATTATGCACTGATCACGTGGCTGATCATGCACTGATACCGTGACTGAGCATGGACTGGTCACATGACTATCATGTAGTGATCACGTGACTTAATGGCGCTGATCATGTGACTGATCATGCACTGATCATGTTTGCTATCATACACTGATCATGTGCCTCTGGAGGCAATAAACAAAGAGCTGAGTAGGCACGAATCAAACAGTCAGCAGGCAATAATCATGGAAGTCAGCTGTGAGGAATGCTGCTCAGCTGGCAATAATCAAGCAGCTGAGCAGGCAGGAATTACGCAGCACAGCTGGCAATTGTCAAGCAGATGACAGGCAGGAATCGTGCAGCTCAGCTGGCAATTGTCAAGCAGATGAGCAGACAGTAATCACGCAGCTCAGCAGGCCCTGATCACGTGACTGAGCATGCACTGTTCACGTGGCTGGTCACACACCTGTCACGTGACTGATCATGCACTGATCACGTGGCTCTCATGCACTGATCACGTGTATGCGCATGCACTGATCACGTAACTGTATGCACTGATCATGTAGCTATCTTGCACTGATCACTTGTCTGATCATACACTCATCACGGGACTGATCATGCACTGATCACGACGCTATCATGCATTGATTACATGACTCCACATGCACTGATCACGTGGATGATCATACACTGATCACGTAACTGATCATGCACTGATCACGTGACTGATCATGCACTGATCACGTGGCTATCATGCACTTATCACGTGATTGCGCATGCACTGATCACGTAACTGTATGCACTGATGACGTGGCTATCATGCAGTGGTGACGTGGCTGATCATGCACTGATCATGTGACTGATCATGCACTGATCACGTAGCTATCTTGCACTGATCACTAAGCTGATCATACACTCATCACGGGACTGATCATGCACTGATCACGACGCTATCATGCATTGATTACATGACTCCACATGCACTGATCTCGTGACTGATCATACACTGATCACGTGGCTGATCATGCACTGATCACGTGACTGATCATGCACTGATCATGTGACTGATCTTGCACTGATCACGTGGCTATCATGCACTTCTCACGTGGCTGATCATGCAATGGTCACGCAGCTACCATGTACTGGTCACATGACTGATCATGCACTGATCACGTAATTGATCGTGCACTGATCACCTGGCTTATCATGCATTGATCATGTGACTGATCATGTGCTGATCATGTTTGGTGTCATACACTGATAATGTGCCTCTGGAGGCAATGAACAAAGAGCTGAGTAGGCAGGAATCAGTCAGCAGGCAATAATCATGGAACTCAGCTGTGAGAAATCATGCTGCTCAGCTGGCAATAATCAAGTAGATGAGCAGGCAGGAATTACGCAGCACAGGTGTCAATTGTCAAGGAGATGACAGGCAGGAATCGTGCAGCTCAGCTGGCAATTGTCAAGCAGATGAGCAGACAGTAATCACGAAGCTCAGCAGGCCCTGATCACGAGACTGAGCATGCACTGTTCACGTGGCTGATCACACACCTATCACGTGACTAATCATGCACTGATCACGTGGCTTTCATGCACTGATCACATGTATGCGCATGCACTGATCACGTAACTGTATGCACTGATGACGTGGCTATCATGCACTGATGACGTGGCTGATCATGCACTGATCATGTGACTGATCATGCACTGATCACGTAGCTATCTTGCACTGATCACTTGGCTGATCATACACTCATCACTGGACTGATCATGCACTGATCACGTGACTGATCATGCACTGATCATCTGGCTATCATGCACTCATTACCTGGCTATCGTGCACTGATCACGTGGTTGATCATACACTGATCACGAGACTGATCATACACTGATCACGTGACTGATCATGCACTGATCACGTGACTGATCATACACTGATCACGTGACTGATCATGCACTGATCACATGACTGATAATGCACTGATCATCTGGCTATCATGCACTCATTACGTGGCTATCGTGCACTGATCACGTGGTTGACCATACACTGATCACGAGACTGATCATGCATTGATCACGTCTATATCATGCACTGATCACATGACTGCCCATGCACTCATCACGTGGATGATCATACACTGATCATGTGACAGATCATGCAGTGACCACGTAGCTATCATGCACTGATCAAGTGGCTGATCATACTCTGCTCCCGAAACTGATCATGCACTGATCACGTGACTATCATGCACTGCTCAAGTGGCTGATCATGCAATGATCACGTAGCTACCATGTACTGGTCACGTGACTCATCATGCACAGATCACGTAAGTGATCATGCACTGTTCACGTGACTGATCATGTACTGATCACGTGACTGATCATGCACTGATCACGTGGCTATCATGCACTGCTCACGTGGTGATCATACAATGATCACGTAGCAACCATGTACTGGTCACGTGACTGATCATGCACTGATCACGTAATTGATCCTGCACTGATCACGTGGCTCATCATGCACGCATCACGTGACTGTTCACGCACCTATCACTTGACTGATCATGCACTGATCACGTGGCTATAATGCACTGATCACTTGGCTGATCATACACGGTTCACGTGCCTGGTCATGCACAGATCACGTGACTAATCATGAACTGATCACGTGGCTATAATTCACTGATCATGTGGATATCATGCACTGATTACGTGCCTGTCATGCACAGATCACGTGACTAATAATGAACTGATCACGTAGGTATCATGCACTGATCACGTTACTGATTATACACTGTTCTCGTGTCTGATCATGCACTGATCACGTGGATGATCATACACTGCTCACGTAGCTGATCATGCACTGATCACGTGTCTATCATGCAGTGCTCACATGGCTGACCCTGCAATGATCACGTAGCTAACATGTACTGGTCACGTGACTGATCATGCAATGGTAACGTAATTGATCATGCACTGATCACGTGACTGATCATGCACTGATCACGTGACTGATCTTGCACTGATCACGTGGCTATCATGCACTGCTCACGCGGCTGATCATGCAATGATCACGCAGCTACTATGTACTGGTCACATGACTGATCATGCACTGATCACGTAATTGATCATGCACTGATCACCTGGCTTATCATGCATTGATCATGTGACTGATCATGTGCTGATCATGTTTGGTGTCATACTCTGATCATGTGCCTCTGGAGGCAATGAACAAAGAGCTGAGTAGGCAGGAATCAGTCAGCAGGCAATAATCATGGAACTCAGCTGTGAGAAATCATGCTGCTCAGCTGGCAATAATCAAGTAGATGAGCAGGCAGGAATTACGCAGCACAGGTGTCAATTGTCAAGGAGATGACAGGCAGGAATCGTGCAGCTCAGCTGGCAATTGTCAAGCAGATGAGCAGACAGTAATCACGCAGCTCAGCAGGCCCTGATCACGTGACTGAGCATGCACTGTTCACGTGGCTGATCATAAACTGATCACGTGATTGATCATGCACTGATCACTTGGATATCATGCACTGATCACGTGGCTGATCATGCAATGGTCACGCAGCTACCATGTACTGGTCACATGACTGATCATGCACTGATCACGTAATTGATCGTGCACTGATCACCTGGCTTATCATGCATTGATCATGTGACTGATCATGTGCTGATCATGTTTGGTGTCATACACTGATAATGTGCCTCTGGAGGCAATGAACAAAGAGCTGAGTAGGCAGGAATCAGTCAGCAGGCAATAATCATGGAACTCAGCTGTGAGAAATCATGCTGCTCAGCTGGCAATAATCAAGTAGATGAGCAGGCAGGAATTACGCAGCACAGGTGTCAATTGTCAAGGAGATGACAGGCAGGAATCGTGCAGCTCAGCTGGCAATTGTCAAGCAGATGAGCAGACAGTAATCACGAAGCTCAGCAGGCCCTGATCACGAGACTGAGCATGCACTGTTCACGTGGCTGATCACACACCTATCACGTGACTAATCATGCACTGATCACGTGGCTTTCATGCACTGATCACATGTATGCGCATGCACTGATCACGTAACTGTATGCACTGATGACGAGGCTATCATGCACTGATGACGTGGCTGATCATGCACTGATCATGTGACTGATAATGCACTGATCACGTAGCTATCTTGCACTGATCACTTGGCTGATCATACACTCATCACTGGACTGATCATGCACTGATCACGTGACTGATCATGCACTGATCATCTGGCTATCATGCACTCATTACCTGGCTATCGTGCACTGATCACGTGGTTGATCATACACTGATCACGAGACTGATCATACACTGATCACGTGACTGATCATGCACTGATCACGTGACTGATCATACACTGATCACGTGACTGATCATGCACTGATCACATGACTGATAATGCACTGATCATCTGGCTATCATGCACTCATTACCTGGCTATCGTGCACTGATCACGTGGTTGACCATACACTGATCACGAGACTGATCATGCATTGATCACGTCTATATCATGCACTGATCACATGACTGCCCATGCACTCATCACGTGGATGATCATACACTGATCATGTGACAGATCATGCAGTGACCACGTAGCTATCATGCACTGATCAAGTGGCTGATCATACTCTGCTCCCGAAACTGATCATGCACTGATCACGTGACTATCATGCACTGCTCAAGTGGCTGATCATGCAATGATCACGTAGCTACCATGTACTGGTCACGTGACTCATCATGCACAGATCACGTAAGTGATCATGCACTGTTCACGTGACTGATCATGTACTGATCACGTGACTGATCATGCACTGATCACGTGGCTATCATGCACTGCTCACGTGGTGATCATACAATGATCACGTAGCAACCATGTACTGGTCACGTGACTGATCATGCACTGATCACGTAATTGATCCTGCACTGATCACGTGGCTCATCATGCACACATCACGTGACTGTTCACGCACCTATCACTTGACTGATCATGCACTGATCACGTGGCTATAATGCACTGATCACTTGGCTGATCATACACGGTTCACGTGCCTGGTCATGCACAGATCACGTGACTAATCATGAACTGATCACGTGGCTATAATTCACTGATCATGTGGATATCATGCACTGATTACGTGCCTGTCATGCACAGATCACGTGACTAATAATGAACTGATCACGTAGGTATCATGCACTGATCACGTTACTGATTATACACTGTTCTCGTGTCTGATCATGCACTGATCACGTGGATGATCATACACTGCTCACGTAGCTGATCATGCACTGATCACGTGTCTATCATGCAGTGCTCACATGGCTGACCCTGCAATGATCACGTAGCTAACATGTACTGGTCACGTGACTGATCATGCAATGGTAACGTAATTGATCATGCACTGATCACGTGACTGATCATGCACTGATCACGTGACTGATCTTGCACTGATCACGTGGCTATCATGCACTGCTCACGCGGCTGATCATGCAATGATCACGCAGCTACTATGTACTGGTCACATGACTGATCATGCACTGATCACGTAATTGATCATGCACTGATCACCTGGCTTATCATGCATTGATCATGTGACTGATCATGTGCTGATCATGTTTGGTGTCATACTCTGATCATGTGCCTCTGGAGGCAATGAACAAAGAGCTGAGTAGGCAGGAATCAGTCAGCAGGCAATAATCATGGAACTCAGCTGTGAGAAATCATGCTGCTCAGCTGGCAATAATCAAGTAGATGAGCAGGCAGGAATTACGCAGCACAGGTGTCAATTGTCAAGGAGATGACAGGCAGGAATCGTGCAGCTCAGCTGGCAATTGTCAAGCAGATGAGCAGACAGTAATCTCGAAGCTCAGCAGGCCCTGATCACGAGACTGAGCATGCACTGTTCACGTGGCTGATCACACCCCTATCACGTGACTGATCATGCACTGATCACGTGGCTCTCATGCACTGATCACGTGTATGCGCATGCACTGATCACGTAACTGTATGCACTGATCACGTAGCTATCTTGCACTGATCACTTGTCTGATCATACACTCATCACGGGACTGATAATGCACTGATTACATGACTCCACATGCACTGATCACGTGGTTGATCATACAGTGATCACGTGACTGATCATGCACTGATCACGTCTATATCATGCACTGATCACATGACTGCCCATGCACTGATCACGTGGATGATCATACACTGATCATGTGACAGATCATGCAGTGATCATTTGGCTATCATGCACTGATCAAGTGGCTGATCATACTCTGCTCCCGAAACTGATCATGCACTGATCACGTGACTATCATGCACTGCTCAAGTGGCTGATCATGCAATGATCACGTAGCTACCATGTACTGGATCCCGTGAGTGACCATGCACTGATCACGTAATTGATCATGCACTGATCACGTGACTGACCATGCACTAATTACGTGGCTATCATGCACTGTTGACGTGGCTGATCATGCACTGATCACGTGACTGATCATGCACTGATCACGTAATTAATCATGCACTGATCACGTGGCTGATCATACACTGTTCACGTGCCTGATCATGAACAGATCACGTGACTTATCATGAACTGATCACGTGGGTACCAGGCACTGATCACGTGGATATCATGCACTGATCATGTGGCTGATCATACACCTATCACTTGACTGATCATGCACTGATCACGTGGCTATCATGCACTGATCACGTGGCTGATCATACACTGCTCACATGCCTGGTCATGCACAGATCACGTGACTAATCATGAACTGATCACGTGGGTATCAGGCACTGATCACGTGGATATCATGCACTGATCATGTGCCTGATCATACACCTATCACGTGACTGATCCTGCAGTGATCACGTGGCTATCATGCACTGCTCACGTGGTTGATCATGCAATTATCACATAGCTACCATGTACTGGTTACGTGGCTGATCATACACTGCTCACTGAAGTGATCATGCAATGATCACGTGGCTATCATGCACTGCTCACGTGGTTGATCATGCAATGTTCAGGTAGCTACCATGTACTGGTCACGTGATTGATCATGCATGGATCATGTGACTGATCATGCACTGATCACGTGGCTCTTATGCACTGTTCAGGTGTCTATCATTCACTGATCAGGTGACTATCATCCAGTGCTCACGTGGATAATCATGCACTGATCATGTAGCTATCATGCACTGATCACGTGATTGGGCATGCACTGATCACGTAACTGATCATGCACTGATCACGTGACTGATCAGGCACTGATCACGTGGCTATCATGCACTGCTCACGTGGCTGATCATGCAATGATCACGTAGCTACCATGTACTGGTCACGTGAGTGATCATGCACTGATCACGTAATTGATCATGCACTGATCACGGGGATCATCATGCACTGATCACGTGACTGTTCATGCTCTGATCACGTGACTGATCATGCCCTGATCACGTGGCTATCATGCACTGATCACGTGGCTGATCATACACTGATCTCGTGCCTGGTCATGCAGAGATCACGTGACTAATCATGAACTGATTACGTGGCTATAATGCACTGATCACGTGGCTATCATGCACTGATCAGGTGGCTATCATTCACTGATCACGTGGCTGATGATGCACTGATCATGTGGCTGATCATGAACTCATCAAGCGGATGAGCATGCAGTGATCACATGTCTGAATGGCGCTGATCATGTGACTGATCACTTGGCTATCATGCACTGGTGATGTCCCTCAGAAGGCAATAATTAAAGAGCTGAGCAGGAACGAATCACAAAATCAACAGGCAATAATCATGGACCTCAGCTGTGACGAATCATTCTGCTCAGCTGGCAATAATCAACAGCTGAGCAGGCAGGAATAACGCAGCTCAGCTGGCAATAATCAAGCAGATGAGCAGGCAGGAGTAACGCAGCTCAGCTGGCAATTATCAAGCTGATGAGCAGAAAGGAATCACGCAGCTCAGCTGGAAAATTATCCAGCAGATTATCAGGCAGGAATAACGCAGCTCAGCTCTCAATTGTCACTAAGCTGAGTAGACAGGAATCACGCAGCTCAGCAGGCCCTGATCACGTGACATCACCCAGTGTACAGGTGGCTGATCGTACACTGATCACGTGTATGTGATCATGCACTGAACACGGTGCTATCTTTCTCTGATCACGTGGCTATCATGCATGGACATGTGACTGTGCATGCACTGAACACGTGACTGTTCATTCACTGATCACGTGGTTATTATGCACTGATCACGTGGCTGATCATGCACTGATACCGTGACTGAGCATGGACTGGTCACATGACTATCATGTAGTGATCACGTGACTTAATGGCGCTGATCATGTGACTGATCATGCACTGATCATGTTTGCTATCATACACTGATCATGTGCCTCTGGAGGCAATAAACAAAGAGCTGAGTAGGCACGAATCAAACAGTCAGCAGGCAATAATCATGGAAGTCAGCTGTGAGGAATGCTGCTCAGCTGGCAATAATCAAGCAGCTGAGCAGGCAGGAATTACGCAGCACAGCTGGCAATTGTCAAGCAGATGACAGGCAGGAATCGTGCAGCTCAGCTGGCAATTGTCAAGCAGATGAGCAGACAGTAATCACGCAGCTCAGCAGGCCCTGATCACGTGACTGAGCATGCACTGTTCACGTGGCTGGTCACACACCTGTCACGTGACTGATCATGCACTGATCACGTGTATGCGCATGCACTGATCACGTAACTGTATGCACTGATCACGTAGCTATCTTGCACTGATCACTTGTCTGATCATACACTCATCACGGGACTGATCATGCACTGATCACGACGCTATCATGCATTGATTACATGACTCCACATGCACTGATCACGTGGATGATCATACACTGATCACGTAACTGATCATGCACTGATCACGTGACTGATCATGCACTGATCACGTGGCTATCATGCACTTATCACGTGATTGCGCATGCACTGATCACGTAACTGTATGCACTGATGACGTGGCTATCATGCAGTGGTGACGTGGCTGATCATGCACTGATCATGTGACTGATCATGCACTGATCACGTAGCTATCTTGCACTGATCACTAAGCTGATCATACACTCATCACGGGACTGATCATGCACTGATCACGACGCTATCATGCATTGATTACATGACTCCACATGCACTGATCTCGTGACTGATCATACACTGATCACGTGGCTGATCATGCACTGATCACGTGACTGATCATGCACTGATCATGTGACTGATCTTGCACTGATCACGTGGCTATCATGCACTTCTCACGTGGCTGATCATGCAATGGTCACGCAGCTACCATGTACTGGTCACATGACTGATCATGCACTGATCACGTAATTGATCGTGCACTGATCACCTGGCTTATCATGCATTGATCATGTGACTGATCATGTGCTGATCATGTTTGGTGTCATACACTGATAATGTGCCTCTGGAGGCAATGAACAAAGAGCTGAGTAGGCAGGAATCAGTCAGCAGGCAATAATCATGGAACTCAGCTGTGAGAAATCATGCTGCTCAGCTGGCAATAATCAAGTAGATGAGCAGGCAGGAATTACGCAGCACAGGTGGCAATTGTCAAGGAGATGACAGGCAGGAATCGTGCAGCTCAGCTGGCAATTGTCAAGCAGATGAGCAGACAGTAATCACGCAGCTCAGCAGGCCCTGATCACGTGACTGAGCATGCACTGTTCACGTGGCTGATCATAAACTGATCACGTGATTGATCATGCACTGATCACTTGGATATCATGCACTGATCACGTGGCTGATCATGCAATGGTCACGCAGCTACCATGTACTGGTCACATGACTGATCATGCACTGATCACGTAATTGATCGTGCACTGATCACCTGGCTTATCATGCATTGATCATGTGACTGATCATGTGCTGATCATGTTTGGTGTCATACACTGATAATGTGCCTCTGGAGGCAATGAACAAAGAGCTGAGTAGGCAGGAATCAGTCAGCAGGCAATAATCATGGAACTCAGCTGTGAGAAATCATGCTGCTCAGCTGGCAATAATCAAGTAGATGAGCAGGCAGGAATTACGCAGCACAGGTGTCAATTGTCAAGGAGATGACAGGCAGGAATCGTGCAGCTCAGCTGGCAATTGTCAAGCAGATGAGCAGACAGTAATCACGAAGCTCAGCAGGCCCTGATCACGTGACTGAGCATGCACTGTTCACGTGGCTGATCACACACCTATCACGTGACTAATCATGCACTGATCACGTGGCTTTCATGCACTGATCACATGTATGCGCATGCACTGATCACGTAACTGTATGCACTGATGACGAGGCTATCATGCACTGATGACGTGGCTGATCATGCACTGATCATGTGACTGATCATGCACTGATCACGTAGCTATCTTGCACTGATCACTTGGCTGATCATACACTCATCACTGGACTGATCATGCACTGATCACGTGACTGATCATGCACTGATCATCTGGCTATCATGCACTCATTACCTGGCTATCGTGCACTGATCACGTGGTTGATCATACACTGATCACGAGACTGATCATACACTGATCACGTGACTGATCATGCACTGATCACGTGACTGATCATACACTGATCACGTGACTGATCATGCACTGATCACATGACTGATAATGCACTGATCATCTGGCTATCATGCACTCATTACCTGGCTATCGTGCACTGATCACGTGGTTGACCATACACTGATCACGAGACTGATCATGCATTGATCACGTCTATATCATGCACTGATCACATGACTGCCCATGCACTCATCACGTGGATGATCATACACTGATCATGTGACAGATCATGCAGTGACCACGTAGCTATCATGCACTGATCAAGTGGCTGATCATACTCTGCTCCCGAAACTGATCATGCACTGATCACGTGACTATCATGCACTGCTCAAGTGGCTGATCATGCAATGATCACGTAGCTACCATGTACTGGTCACGTGACTCATCATGCACAGATCACGTAAGTGATCATGCACTGTTCACGTGACTGATCATGTACTGATCACGTGACTGATCAGGCACTGATCACGTGGCTATCATGCACTGCTCACGTGGTGATCATACAATGATCACGTAGCAACCATGTACTGGTCACGTGACTGATCATGCACTGATCACGTAATTGATCCTGCACTGATCACGTGGCTCATCATGCACACATCACGTGACTGTTCACGCACCTATCACTTGACTGATCATGCACTGATCACGTGGCTATAATGCACTGATCACTTGGCTGATCATACACGGTTCACGTGCCTGGTCATGCACAGATCACGTGACTAATCATGAACTGATCACGTGGCTATAATTCCACTGATCATGTGGATATCATGCACTGATTACGTGCCTGTCATGCACAGATCACGTGACTAATAATGAACTGATCACGTAGGTATCATGCACTGATCACGTTACTGATTATACACTGTTCTCGTGTCTGATCATGCACTGATCACGTGGGTGATCATACACTGCTCACATGCCTGGTCATGCACAGATCACGTGACTAATCATGAACTGATCACGTGGGTATCAGGCACTGATCACGTGGATATCATGCACTGATCATGTGCCTGATCATACACCTATCACGTGACTGATCCTGCAAGTGATCACGTGGCTATCATGCACTGCTCACGTGGTTTGATCATGCAATTATCACATAGCTACCATGTACTGGTTACGTGGCTGATCATACACTGTCACTGAAGTGATCATGCAATGATCACGTGGCTATCATGCACTGCTCACGTGGTTGATCATGCAATGTCAGGTAGCTACCATGTACTGGTCACGTGATTGATCATGCATGGATCATGTGACTGATCGTGCACTGATCACGTGGCTCTTATGCACTGTTCAGGTGTCTATCATTTCACTGATCAGGTGACTATCATCCAGTGCTCACGTGGATAATCATGCACTGATCATGTAGCTATCATGCACTGATCACGTGATTGGGCATGCCACTGATTCACGTAACTGATCATGCACTGATCACGGGGATCATCATGCACTGATCACGTGACCTGTTTCATGCTCTGATCACGTGACTGATCATGCACTGATCACGTGGCTATCATGCACTGATCACGTGGCCTGATCATACACTGATCTCGTGCCTGGTCATGCAGAGATCACGTGACTAATCATGAACTGATTACGTGGCTATAATGCACTGATCACGTGGCTATCATGCACTGATCAGTGGGCTATCATTCACTGATCACTGGCTGATGATGCACTGATCATGTGGGTGATCATGAACTCATCAAGCGGATGAGCATGCAGTGATCACATGTTGAATGGCGCTGATCATGTGACTGATCACTTGGCTATCATGCACTGGTGATGTCCCTCAGAAGGCAATAATTAAAGAGCTGAGCAGGAACGAATCACAAAATCAACAGGCAATAATCATGGACCTCAGCTGTGACGAATCATTCTGCTCAGCTGGCAATAATCAAACAGCTGAGCAGGCAGAATAACGCAGCTCAGCTGGCAATAATCAAGCAGATGAGCAGGCAGGAGTAACGCAGCTCAGCTGGCAATTATCAAGCTGATGAGCAGAAAGGAATCACGCAGCTCAGCTGGAAATTATCCAGCAGATTATCAGGCAGGAATAACGCAGCTCAGCTCTCAATTGTCACTAAGCTGAGTAGACAGGAATCACGCAGCTCAGCAGGCCCTGATCACGTGACATTACCCAGTGTACAGGTGGCTGATCATACACTGATCACGTGTAGGTGATCATGCACTGAACACGGGTGCTATCTTTCTCTGATCACGTGGCTATCATGCATGGACATGTGGACTGTGCATGCACTGAACACGTGACTGTTCATTCACTGATCACGTGGTTATTATGCACTGATCACGTGGCTGATCATGCACTGATACCTGACTGAGCATGACTGGTCACATGGACTATCATGTAGTGATCACGTGACTTAATGGCGCTGATCATGTGACTGATCATGCACTGATCATGTTTGCTATCATACACTGATCATGTGCCTCTGGAGCAATAAACAAAGAGCTGAGTAGGCACGAATCAAACAGTCAGCAGGCAATAATCATGGAAGTCAGCTGTGAGGAATGCTGCTCAGCTGGCAATAATCAAGCAGCTGAGCAGGCAGGAATTACGCAGCACAGCTGGCAATTGTCAAAGCAGATGACAGGCAGGAATCGTGCAGCTCAGCTGGCAATTGTCAAGCAGATGAGCAGACAGTAATCACGCAGCTCAGCAGGCCCTGATCACGTGACTGAGCATGCACTGTTCACGTGGCTGGTCACACACCTGTCACGTGACTGATCATGCACTGATCACGTGGCTCTCATGCACTGATCACGTGTATGCGCATGCACTGATCACGTAACTGTATGCACTGATCATGTAGCTATCTTGCACTGATCACTTGTCTGATCATACACTCATCACGGGACTGATCATGCACTGATCACGACGCTATCATGCATTGATTACATGACTCCACATGCACTGATCACGTGGATGATCATACACTGATCACGTAACTGATCATGCACTGATCACGTGACTGATCATGCACTGATCACGTGGCTATCATGCACTTATCACGTGATTGCGCATGCACTGATCACGTAACTGTATGCACTGATGACGTGGCTATCATGCAGTGGTGACGTGGCTGATCATGCACTGATCATGTGACTGATCATGCACTGATCACGTAGCTATCTTGCACTGATCACTAAGCTGATCATACACTCATCACGGGACTGATCATGCACTGATCACGACGCTATCATGCATTGATTACATGACTCCACATGCACTGATCTCGTGACTGATCATACACTGATCACGTGGCTGATCATGCACTGATCACGTGACTGATCATGCACTGATCATGTGACTGATCTTGCACTGATCACGTGGCTATCATGCACTTCTCACGTGGCTGATCATGCAATGGTCACGCAGCTACCATGTACTGGTCACATGACTGATCATGCACTGATCACGTAATTGATCGTGCACTGATCACCTGGCTTATCATGCATTGATCATGTGACTGATCATGTGCTGATCATGTTTGGTGTCATACACTGATAATGTGCCTCTGGAGGCAATGAACAAAGAGCTGAGTAGGCAGGAATCAGTCAGCAGGCAATAATCATGGAACTCAGCTGTGAGAAATCATGCTGCTCAGCTGGCAATAATCAAGTAGATGAGCAGGCAGGAATTACGCAGCACAGGTGTCAATTGTCAAGGAGATGACAGGCAGGAATCGTGCAGCTCAGCTGGCAATTGTCAAGCAGATGAGCAGACAGTAATCACGAAGCTCAGCAGGCCCTGATCACGAGACTGAGCATGCACTGTTCACGTGGCTGATCACACACCTATCACGTGACTAATCATGCACTGATCACGTGGCTTTCATGCACTGATCACATGTATGCGCATGCACTGATCACGTAACTGTATGCACTGATGACGTGGCTATCATGCACTGATGACGTGGCTGATCATGCACTGATCATGTGACTGATCATGCACTGATCACGTAGCTATCTTGCACTGATCACTTGGCTGATCATACACTCATCACTGGACTGATCATGCACTGATCACGTGACTGATCATGCACTGATCATCTGGCTATCATGCACTCATTACCTGGCTATCGTGCACTGATCACGTGGTTGATCATACACTGATCACGAGACTGATCATACACTGATCACGTGACTGATCATGCACTGATCACGTGACTGATCATACACTGATCACGTGACTGATCATGCACTGATCACATGACTGATAATGCACTGATCATCTGGCTATCATGCACTCATTACGTGGCTATCGTGCACTGATCACGTGGTTGACCATACACTGATCACGAGACTGATCATGCATTGATCACGTCTATATCATGCACTGATCACATGACTGCCCATGCACTCATCACGTGGATGATCATACACTGATCATGTGACAGATCATGCAGTGACCACGTAGCTATCATGCACTGATCAAGTGGCTGATCATACTCTGCTCCCGAAAACTGATCATGCACTGATCACGTGACTATCATGCACTGCTCAAGTGGCTGATCATGCAATGATCACGTAGCTACCATGTACTGGTCACGTGACTCATCATGCACAGATCACGTAAGTGATCATGCACTGTTCACGTGACTGATCATGTACTGATCACGTGACTGATCATGCACTGATCACGTGGCTATCATGCACTGCTCACGTGGTGATCATACAATGATCACGTAGCAACCATGTACTGGTCACGTGACTGATCATGCACTGATCACGTAATTGATCCTGCACTGATCACGTGGCTCATCATGCACGCATCACGTGACTGTTCACGCACCTATCACTTGACTGATCATGCACTGATCACGTGGCTATAATGCACTGATCACTTGGCTGATCATACACGGTTCACGTGCCTGGTCATGCACAGATCACGTGACTAATCATGAACTGATCACGTGGCTATAATTCACTGATCATGTGGATATCATGCACTGATTACGTGCCTGTCATGCACAGATCACGTGACTAATAATGAACTGATCACGTAGGTATCATGCACTGATCACGTTACTGATTATACACTGTTCTCGTGTCTGATCATGCACTGATCACGTGGATGATCATACACTGCTCACGTAGCTGATCATGCACTGATCACGTGTCTATCATGCAGTGCTCACATGGCTGACCCTGCAATGATCACGTAGCTAACATGTACTGGTCACGTGACTGATCATGCAATGGTAACGTAATTGATCATGCACTGATCACGTGACTGATCATGCACTGATCACGTGACTGATCTTGCACTGATCACGTGGCTATCATGCACTGCTCACGCGGCTGATCATGCAATGATCACGCAGCTACTATGTACTGGTCACATGACTGATCATGCACTGATCACGTAATTGATCATGCACTGATCACCTGGCTTATCATGCATTGATCATGTGACTGATCATGTGCTGATCATGTTTGGTGTCATACTCTGATCATGTGCCTCTGGAGGCAATGAACAAAGAGCTGAGTAGGCAGGAATCAGTCAGCAGGCAATAATCATGGAACTCAGCTCTGAGAAATCATGCTGCTCAGCTGGCAATAATCAAGTAGATGAGCAGGCAGGAATTACGCAGCACAGGTGTCAATTGTCAAGGAGATGACAGGCAGGAATCGTGCAGCTCAGCTGGCAATTGTCAAGCAGATGAGCAGACAGTAATCACGCAGCTCAGCAGGCCCTGATCACGTGACTGAGCATGCACTGTTCACGTGGCTGATCATAAACTGATCACGTGATTGATCATGCACTGATCACTTGGATATCATGCACTGATCACGTGGCTGATCATGCAATGGTCACGCAGCTACCATGTACTGGTCACATGACTGATCATGCACTGATCACGTAATTGATCGTGCACTGATCACCTGGCTTATCATGCATTGATCATGTGACTGATCATGTGCTGATCATGTTTGGTGTCATACACTGATAATGTGCCTCTGGAGGCAATGAACAAAGAGCTGAGTAGGCAGGAATCAGTCAGCAGGCAATAATCATGGAACTCAGCTGTGAGAAATCATGCTGCTCAGCTGGCAATAATCAAGTAGATGAGCAGGCAGGAATTACGCAGCACAGGTGTCAATTGTCAAGGAGATGACAGGCAGGAATCGTGCAGCTCAGCTGGCAATTGTCAAGCAGATGAGCAGACAGTAATCACGAAGCTCAGCAGGCCCTGATCACGAGACTGAGCATGCACTGTTCACGTGGCTGATCACACACCTATCACGTGACTAATCATGCACTGATCACGTGGCTTTCATGCACTGATCACATGTATGCGCATGCACTGATCACGTAACTGTATGCACTGATGACGAGGCTATCATGCACTGATGACGTGGCTGATCATGCACTGATCATGTGACTGATAATGCACTGATCACGTAGCTATCTTGCACTGATCACTTGGCTGATCATACACTCATCACTGGACTGATCATGCACTGATCACGTGACTGATCATGCACTGATCATCTGGCTGTCATGCACTCATTACCTGGCTATCGTGCACTGATCACGTGGTTGATCATACACTGATCACGAGACTGATCATACACTGATCACGTGGTTGATCATACACTGATCACGTGACTGATCATACACTGATCACGTGACTGATCATGCACTGATCACATGACTGATAATGCACTGATCATCTGGCTATCATGCACTCATTACCTGGCTATCGTGCACTGATCACGTGGTTGACCATACACTGATCACGAGACTGATCATGCATTGATCACGTCTATATCATGCACTGATCACATGACTGCCCATGCACTCATCACGTGGATGATCATACACTGATCATGTGACAGATCATGCAGTGACCACGTAGCTATCATGCACTGATCAAGTGGCTGATCATACTCTGCTCCCGAAACTGATCATGCACTGATCACGTGACTATCATGCACTGCTCAAGTGGCTGATCATGCAATGATCACGTAGCTACCATGTACTGGTCACGTGACTCATCATGCACAGATCACGTAAGTGATCATGCACTGTTCACGTGACTGATCATGTACTGATCACGTGACTGATCATGCACTGATCACGTGGCTATCATGCACTGCTCACGTGGTGATCATACAATGATCACGTAGCAACCATGTACTGGTCACGTGACTGATCATGCACTGATCACGTAATTGATCCTGCACTGATCACGTGGCTCATCATGCACACATCACGTGACTGTTCACGCACCTATCACTTGACTGATCATGCACTGATCACGTGGCTATAATGCACTGATCACTTGGCTGATCATACACGGTTCACGTGCCTGGTCATGCACAGATCACGTGACTAATCATGAACTGATCACGTGGCTATAATTCACTGATCATGTGGATATCATGCACTGATTACGTGCCTGTCATGCACAGATCACGTGACTAATAATGAACTGATCACGTAGGTATCATGCACTGATCACGTTACTGATTATACACTGTTCTCGTGTCTGATCATGCACTGATCACGTGGATGATCATACACTGCTCACGTAGCTGATCATGCACTGATCACGTGTCTATCATGCAGTGCTCACATGGCTGACCCTGCAATGATCACGTAGCTAACATGTACTGGTCACGTGACTGATCATGCAATGGTAACGTAATTGATCATGCACTGATCACGTGACTGATCATGCACTGATCACGTGACTGATCTTGCACTGATCACGTGGCTATCATGCACTGCTCACGCGGCTGATCATGCAATGATCACGCAGCTACTATGTACTGGTCACATGACTGATCATGCACTGATCACGTAATTGATCATGCACTGATCACCTGGCTTATCATGCATTGATCATGTGACTGATCATGTGCTGATCATGTTTGGTGTCATACTCTGATCATGTGCCTCTGGAGGCAATGAACAAAGAGCTGAGTAGGCAGGAATCAGTCAGCAGGCAATAATCATGGAACTCAGCTGTGAGAAATCATGCTGCTCAGCTGGCAATAATCAAGTAGATGAGCAGGCAGGAATTACGCAGCACAGGTGTCAATTGTCAAGGAGATGACAGGCAGGAATCGTGCAGCTCAGCTGGCAATTGTCAAGCAGATGAGCAGACAGTAATCTCGAAGCTCAGCAGGCCCTGATCACGAGACTGAGCATGCACTGTTCACGTGGCTGATCACACCCCTATCACGTGACTGATCATGCACTGATCACGTGGCTCTCATGCACTGATCACGTGTATGCGCATGCACTGATCACGTAACTGTATGCACTGATCACGTAGCTATCTTGCACTGATCACTTGTCTGATCATACACTCATCACGGGACTGATAATGCACTGATTACATGACTCCACATGCACTGATCACGTGGTTGATCATACAGTGATCACGTGACTGATCATGCACTGATCACGTCTATATCATGCACTGATCACATGACTGCCCATGCACTGATCACGTGGATGATCATACACTGATCATGTGACAGATCATGCAGTGATCATTTGGCTATCATGCACTGATCAAGTGGCTGATCATACTCTGCTCCCGAAACTGATCATGCACTGATCACGTGACTATCATGCACTGCTCAAGTGGCTGATCATGCAATGATCACGTAGCTACCATGTACTGGATCCCGTGAGTGACCATGCACTGATCACGTAATTGATCATGCACTGATCACGTGACTGACCATGCACTAATTACGTGGCTATCATGCACTGTTGACGTGGCTGATCATGCACTGATCACGTGACTGATCATGCACTGATCACGTAATTAATCATGCACTGATCACGTGGCTGATCATACACTGTTCACGTGCCTGATCATGAACAGATCACGTGACTTATCATGAACTGATCACGTGGGTACCAGGCACTGATCACGTGGATATCATGCACTGATCATGTGGCTGATCATACACCTATCACTTGACTGATCATGCACTGATCACGTGGCTATCATGCACTGATCACGTGGCTGATCATACACTGCTCACATGCCTGGTCATGCACAGATCACGTGACTAATCATGAACTGATCACGTGGGTATCAGGCACTGATCACGTGGATATCATGCACTGATCATGTGCCTGATCATACACCTATCACGTGACTGATCCTGCAGTGATCACGTGGCTATCATGCACTGCTCACGTGGTTGATCATGCAATTATCACATAGCTACCATGTACTGGTTACGTGGCTGATCATACACTGCTCACTGAAGTGATCATGCAATGATCACGTGGCTATCATGCACTGCTCACGTGGTTGATCATGCAATGTTCAGGTAGCTACCATGTACTGGTCACGTGATTGATCATGCATGGATCATGTGACTGATCATGCACTGATCACGTGGCTCTTATGCACTGTTCAGGTGTCTATCATTCACTGATCAGGTGACTATCATCCAGTGCTCACGTGGATAATCATGCACTGATCATGTAGCTATCATGCACTGATCACGTGATTGGGCATGCACTGATCACGTAACTGATCATGCACTGATCACGTGACTGATCAGGCACTGATCACGTGGCTATCATGCACTGCTCACGTGGCTGATCATGCAATGATCACGTAGCTACCATGTACTGGTCACGTGAGTGATCATGCACTGATCACGTAATTGATCATGCACTGATCACGGGGATCATCATGCACTGATCACGTGACTGTTCATGCTCTGATCACGTGACTGATCATGCCCTGATCACGTGGCTATCATGCACTGATCACGTGGCTGATCATACACTGATCTCGTGCCTGGTCATGCAGAGATCACGTGACTAATCATGAACTGATTACGTGGCTATAATGCACTGATCACGTGGCTATCATGCACTGATCAGGTGGCTATCATTCACTGATCACGTGGCTGATGATGCACTGATCATGTGGCTGATCATGAACTCATCAAGCGGATGAGCATGCAGTGATCACATGTCTGAATGGCGCTGATCATGTGACTGATCACTTGGCTATCATGCACTGGTGATGTCCCTCAGAAGGCAATAATTAAAGAGCTGAGCAGGAACGAATCACAAAATCAACAGGCAATAATCATGGACCTCAGCTGTGACGAATCATTCTGCTCAGCTGGCAATAATCAACAGCTGAGCAGGCAGGAATAACGCAGCTCAGCTGGCAATAATCAAGCAGATGAGCAGGCAGGAGTAACGCAGCTCAGCTGGCAATTATCAAGCTGATGAGCAGAAAGGAATCACGCAGCTCAGCTGGAAATTATCCAGCAGATTATCAGGCAGGAATAACGCAGCTCAGCTCTCAATTGTCACTAAGCTGAGTAGACAGGAATCACGCAGCTCAGCAGGCCCTGATCACGTGACATCACCCAGTGTACAGGTGGCTGATCGTACACTGATCACGTGTATGTGATCATGCACTGAACACGGTGCTATCTTTCTCTGATCACGTGGCTATCATGCATGGACATGTGACTGTGCATGCACTGAACACGTGACTGTTCATTCACTGATCACGTGGTTATTATGCACTGATCACGTGGCTGATCATGCACTGATACCGTGACTGAGCATGGACTGGTCACATGACTATCATGTAGTGATCACGTGACTTAATGGCGCTGATCATGTGACTGATCATGCACTGATCATGTTTGCTATCATACACTGATCATGTGCCTCTGGAGGCAATAAACAAAGAGCTGAGTAGGCACGAATCAAACAGTCAGCAGGCAATAATCATGGAAGTCAGCTGTGAGGAATGCTGCTCAGCTGGCAATAATCAAGCAGCTGAGCAGGCAGGAATTACGCAGCACAGCTGGCAATTGTCAAGCAGATGACAGGCAGGAATCGTGCAGCTCAGCTGGCAATTGTCAAGCAGATGAGCAGACAGTAATCACGCAGCTCAGCAGGCCCTGATCACGTGACTGAGCATGCACTGTTTACGTGGCTGGTCACACACCTGTCACGTGACTGATCATGCACTGATCACGTGTATGCGCATGCACTGATCACGTAACTGTATGCACTGATCACGTAGCTATCTTGCACTGATCACTTGTCTGATCATACACTCATCACGGGACTGATCATGCACTGATCACGACGCTATCATGCATTGATTACATGACTCCACATGCACTGATCACGTGGATGATCATACACTGATCACGTAACTGATCATGCACTGATCACGTGACTGATCATGCACTGATCACGTGGCTATCATGCACTTATCACGTGATTGCGCATGCACTGATCACGTAACTGTATGCACTGATGACGTGGCTATCATGCAGTGGTGACGTGGCTGATCATGCACTGATCATGTGACTGATCATGCACTGATCACGTAGCTATCTTGCACTGATCACTAAGCTGATCATACACTCATCACGGGACTGATCATGCACTGATCACGACGCTATCATGCATTGATTACATGACTCCACATGCACTGATCTCGTGACTGATCATACACTGATCACGTGGCTGATCATGCACTGATCACGTGACTGATCATGCACTGATCATGTGACTGATCTTGCACTGATCACGTGGCTATCATGCACTTCTCACGTGGCTGATCATGCAATGGTCACGCAGCTACCATGTACTGGTCACATGACTGATCATGCACTGATCACGTAATTGATCGTGCACTGATCACCTGGCTTATCATGCATTGATCATGTGACTGATCATGTGCTGATCATGTTTGGTGTCATACACTGATAATGTGCCTCTGGAGGCAATGAACAAAGAGCTGAGTAGGCAGGAATCAGTCAGCAGGCAATAATCATGGAACTCAGCTGTGAGAAATCATGCTGCTCAGCTGGCAATAATCAAGTAGATGAGCAGGCAGGAATTACGCAGCACAGGTGGCAATTGTCAAGGAGATGACAGGCAGGAATCGTGCAGCTCAGCTGGCAATTGTCAAGCAGATGAGCAGACAGTAATCACGCAGCTCAGCAGGCCCTGATCACGTGACTGAGCATGCACTGTTCACGTGGCTGATCATAAACTGATCACGTGATTGATCATGCACTGATCACTTGGATATCATGCACTGATCACGTGGCTGATCATGCAATGGTCACGCAGCTACCATGTACTGGTCACATGACTGATCATGCACTGATCACGTAATTGATCGTGCACTGATCACCTGGCTTATCATGCATTGATCATGTGACTGATCATGTGCTGATCATGTTTGGTGTCATACACTGATAATGTGCCTCTGGAGGCAATGAACAAAGAGCTGAGTAGGCAGGAATCAGTCAGCAGGCAATAATCATGGAACTCAGCTGTGAGAAATCATGCTGCTCAGCTGGCAATAATCAAGTAGATGAGCAGGCAGGAATTACGCAGCACAGGTGTCAATTGTCAAGGAGATGACAGGCAGGAATCGTGCAGCTCAGCTGGCAATTGTCAAGCAGATGAGCAGACAGTAATCACGCAGCTCAGCAGGCCCTGATCACGTGACTGAGCATGCACTGTTCACGTGGCTGATCACACACCTATCACGTGACTAATCATGCACTGATCACGTGGCTTTCATGCACTGATCACATGTATGCGCATGCACTGATCACGTAACTGTATGCACTGATGACGAGGCTATCATGCACTGATGACGTGGCTGATCATGCACTGATCATGTGACTGATCATGCACTGATCACGTAGCTATCTTGCACTGATCACTTGGCTGATCATACACTCATCACTGGACTGATCATGCACTGATCACGTGACTGATCATGCACTGATCATCTGGCTATCATGCACTCATTACCTGGCTATCGTGCACTGATCACGTGGTTGATCATACACTGATCACGAGACTGATCATACACTGATCACGTGACTGATCATGCACTGATCACGTGACTGATCATACACTGATCACGTGACTGATCATGCACTGATCACATGACTGATAATGCACTGATCATCTGGCTATCATGCACTCATTACCTGGCTATCGTGCACTGATCACGTGGTTGACCATACACTGATCACGAGACTGATCATGCATTGATCACATCTATATCATGCACTGATCACATGACTGCCCATGCACTCATCACGTGGATGATCATACACTGATCATGTGACAGATCATGCAGTGACCACGTAGCTATCATGCACTGATCAAGTGGCTGATCATACTCTGCTCCCGAAACTGATCATGCACTGATCACGTGACTATCATGCACTGCTCAAGTGGCTGATCATGCAATGATCACGTAGCTACCATGTACTGGTCACGTGACTCATCATGCACAGATCACGTAAGTGATCATGCACTGTTCACGTGACTGATCATGTACTGATCACGTGACTGATCATGCACTGATCACGTGGCTATCATGCACTGCTCACGTGGTGATCATACAATGATCACGTAGCAACCATGTACTGGTCACGTGACTGATCATGCACTGATCACGTAATTGATCCTGCACTGATCACGTGGCTCATCATGCACACATCACGTGACTGTTCACGCACCTATCACTTGACTGATCATGCACTGATCACGTGGCTATAATGCACTGATCACTTGGCTGATCATACACGGTTCACGTGCCTGGTCATGCACAGATCACGTGACTAATCATGAACTGATCACGTGGCTATAATTCACTGATCATGTGGATATCATGAACTGATTACGTGCCTGTCATGCACAGATCACGTGACTAATAATGAACTGATCACGTAGGTATCATGCACTGATCACGTTACTGATTATACACTGTTCTCGTGTCTGATCATGCACTGATCACGTGGGTGATCATACACTGCTCACATGCCTGGTCATGCACAGATCACGTGACTAATCATGAACTGATCACGTGGGTATCAGGCACTGATCACGTGGATATCATGCACTGATCATGTGCCTGATCATACACCTATCACGTGACTGATCCTGCAGTGATCACGTGGCTATCATGCACTGCTCACGTGGTTGATCATGCAATTATCACATAGCTACCATGTACTGGTTACGTGGCTGATCATACACTGCTCACTGAAGTGATCATGCAATGATCACGTGGCTATCATGCACTGCTCACGTGGTTGATCATGCAATGTTCAGGTAGCTACCATGTACTGGTCACGTGATTGATCATGCATGGATCATGTGACTGATCGTGCACTGATCACGTGGCTCTTATGCACTGTTCAGGTGTCTATCATTCACTGATCAGGTGACTATCATCCAGTGCTCACGTGGATAATCATGCACTGATCATGTAGCTATCATGCACTGATCACGTGATTGGGCATGCACTGATCACGTAACTGATCATGCACTGATCACGGGGATCATCATGCACTGATCACGTGACTGTTCATGCTCTGATCACGTGACTGATCATGCACTGATCACGTGGCTATCATGCACTGATCACGTGGCTGATCATACACTGATCTCGTGCCTGGTCATGCAGAGATCACGTGACTAATCATGAACTGATTACGTGGCTATAATGCACTGATCACGTGGCTATCATGCACTGATCAGGTGGCTATCATTCACTGATCACGTGGCTGATGATGCACTGATCATGTGGCTGATCATGAACTCATCAAGCGGATGAGCATGCAGTGATCACATGTCTGAATGGCGCTGATCATGTGACTGATCACTTGGCTATCATGCACTGGTGATGTCCCTCAGAAGGCAATAATTAAAGAGCTGAGCAGGAACGAATCACAAAATCAACAGGCAATAATCATGGACCTCAGCTGTGACGAATCATTCTGCTCAGCTGGCAATAATCAACAGCTGAGCAGGCAGGAATAACGCAGCTCAGCTGGCAATAATCAAGCAGATGAGCAGGCAGGAGTAACGCAGCTCAGCTGGCAATTATCAAGCTGATGAGCAGAAAGGAATCACGCAGCTCAGCTGGAAATTATCCAGCAGATTATCAGGCAGGAATAACGCAGCTCAGCTCTCAATTGTCACTAAGCTGAGTAGACAGGAATCACGCAGCTCAGCAGGCCCTGATCACGTGACATTACCCAGTGTACAGGTGGCTGATCATACACTGATCACGTGTATGTGATCATGCACTGAACACGGTGCTATCTTTCTCTGATCACGTGGCTATCATGCATGGACATGTGACTGTGCATGCACTGAACACGTGACTGTTCATTCACTGATCACGTGGTTATTATGCACTGATCACGTGGCTGATCATGCACTGATACCGTGACTGAGCATGGACTGGTCACATGACTATCATGTAGTGATCACGTGACTTAATGGCGCTGATCATGTGACTGATCATGCACTGATCATGTTTGCTATCATACACTGATCATGTGCCTCTGGAGGCAATAAACAAAGAGCTGAGTAGGCACGAATCAAACAGTCAGCAGGCAATAATCATGGAAGTCAGCTGTGAGGAATGCTGCTCAGCTGGCAATAATCAAGCAGCTGAGCAGGCAGGAATTACGCAGCACAGCTGGCAATTGTCAAGCAGATGACAGGCAGGAATCGTGCAGCTCAGCTGGCAATTGTCAAGCAGATGAGCAGACAGTAATCACGCAGCTCAGCAGGCCCTGATCACGTGACTGAGCATGCACTGTTCACGTGGCTGGTCACACACCTGTCACGTGACTGATCATGCACTGATCACGTGTATGCGCATGCACTGATCACGTGTATGCGCATGCACTGATCACGTAACTGTATGCACTGATCATGTAGCTATCTTGCACTGATCACTTGTCTGATCATACACTCATCACGGGACTGATCATGCACTGATCACGACGCTATCATGCATTGATTACATGACTCCACATGCACTGATCACGTGGATGATCATACACTGATCACGTAACTGATCATGCACTGATCACGTGACTGATCATGCACTGATCACGTGGCTATCATGCACTTATCACGTGATTGCGCATGCACTGATCACGTAACTGTATGCACTGATGACGTGGCTATCATGCAGTGGTGACGTGGCTGATCATGCACTGATCATGTGACTGATCATGCACTGATCACGTAGCTATCTTGCACTGATCACTAAGCTGATCATACACTCATCACGGGACTGATCATGCACTGATCACGACGCTATCATGCATTGATTACATGACTCCACATGCACTGATCTCGTGACTGATCATACACTGATCACGTGGCTGATCATGCACTGATCACGTGACTGATCATGCACTGATCATGTGACTGATCTTGCACTGATCACGTGGCTATCATGCACTTCTCACGTGGCTGATCATGCAATGGTCACGCAGCTACCATGTACTGGTCACATGACTGATCATGCACTGATCACGTAATTGATCGTGCACTGATCACCTGGCTTATCATGCATTGATCATGTGACTGATCATGTGCTGATCATGTTTGGTGTCATACACTGATAATGTGCCTCTGGAGGCAATGAACAAAGAGCTGAGTAGGCAGGAATCAGTCAGCAGGCAATAATCATGGAACTCAGCTCTGAGAAATCATGCTGCTCAGCTGGCAATAATCAAGTAGATGAGCAGGCAGGAATTACGCAGCACAGGTGTCAATTGTCAAGGAGATGACAGGCAGGAATCGTGCAGCTCAGCTGGCAATTGTCAAGCAGATGAGCAGACAGTAATCACGAAGCTCAGCAGGCCCTGATCACGAGACTGAGCATGCACTGTTCACGTGGCTGATCACACACCTATCACGTGACTAATCATGCACTGATCACGTGGCTTTCATGCACTGATCACATGTATGCGCATGCACTGATCACGTAACTGTATGCACTGATGACGTGGCTATCATGCACTGATGACGTGGCTGATCATGCACTGATCATGTGACTGATCATGCACTGATCACGTAGCTATCTTGCACTGATCACTTGGCTGATCATACACTCATCACTGGACTGATCATGCACTGATCACGTGACTGATCATGCACTGATCATCTGGCTATCATGCACTCATTACCTGGCTATCGTGCACTGATCACGTGGTTGATCATACACTGATCACGAGACTGATCATACACTGATCACGTGACTGATCATGCACTGATCACGTGACTGATCATACACTGATCACGTGACTGATCATGCACTGATCACATGACTGATAATGCACTGATCATCTGGCTATCATGCACTCATTACGTGGCTATCGTGCACTGATCACGTGGTTGACCATACACTGATCACGAGACTGATCATGCATTGATCACGTCTATATCATGCACTGATCACATGACTGCCCATGCACTCATCACGTGGATGATCATACACTGATCATGTGACAGATCATGCAGTGACCACGTAGCTATCATGCACTGATCAAGTGGCTGATCATACTCTGCTCCCGAAACTGATCATGCACTGATCACGTGACTATCATGCAGTGCTCAAGTGGCTGATCATGCAATGATCACGTAGCTACCATGTACTGGTCACGTGACTCATCATGCACAGATCACGTAAGTGATCATGCACTGTTCACGTGACTGATCATGTACTGATCACGTGACTGATCATGCACTGATCACGTGGCTATCATGCACTGCTCACGTGGTGATCATACAATGATCACGTAGCAACCATGTACTGGTCACGTGACTGATCATGCACTGATCACGTAATTGATCCTGCACTGATCACGTGGCTCATCATGCACGCATCACGTGACTGTTCACGCACCTATCACTTGACTGATCATGCACTGATCACGTGGCTATAATGCACTGATCACTTGGCTGATCATACACGGTTCACGTGCCTGGTCATGCACAGATCACGTGACTAATCATGAACTGATCACGTGGCTATAATTCACTGATCATGTGGATATCATGCACTGATTACGTGCCTGTCATGCACAGATCACGTGACTAATAATGAACTGATCACGTAGGTATCATGCACTGATCACGTTACTGATTATACACTGTTCTCGTGTCTGATCATGCACTGATCACGTGGATGATCATACACTGCTCACGTAGCTGATCATGCACTGATCACGTGTCTATCATGCAGTGCTCACATGGCTGACCCTGCAATGATCACGTAGCTAACATGTACTGGTCACGTGACTGATCATGCAATGGTAACGTAATTGATCATGCACTGATCACGTGACTGATCATGCACTGATCACGTGACTGATCTTGCACTGATCACGTGGCTATCATGCACTGCTCACGCGGCTGATCATGCAATGATCACGCAGCTACTATGTACTGGTCACATGACTGATCATGCACTGATCACGTAATTGATCATGCACTGATCACCTGGCTTATCATGCATTGATCATGTGACTGATCATGTGCTGATCATGTTTGGTGTCATACTCTGATCATGTGCCTCTGGAGGCAATGAACAAAGAGCTGAGTAGGCAGGAATCAGTCAGCAGGCAATAATCATGGAACTCAGCTCTGAGAAATCATGCTGCTCAGCTGGCAATAATCAAGTAGATGAGCAGGCAGGAATTACGCAGCACAGGTGGCAATTGTCAAGGAGATGACAGGCAGGAATCGTGCAGCTCAGCTGGCAATTGTCAAGCAGATGAGCAGACAGTAATCACGCAGCTCAGCAGGCCCTGATCACGTGACTGAGCATGCACTGTTCACGTGGCTGATCATAAACTGATCACGTGATTGATCATGCACTGATCACTTGGATATCATGCACTGATCACGTGGCTGATCATGCAATGGTCACGCAGCTACCATGTACTGGTCACATGACTGATCATGCACTGATCACGTAATTGATCGTGCACTGATCACCTGGCTTATCATGCATTGATCATGTGACTGATCATGTGCTGATCATGTTTGTTGTCATACACTGATAATGTGCCTCTGGAGGCAATGAACAAAGAGCTGAGTAGGCAGGAATCAGTCAGCAGGCAATAATCATGGAACTCAGCTGTGAGAAATCATGCTGCTCAGCTGGCAATAATCAAGTAGATGAGCAGGCAGGAATTACGCAGCACAGGTGTCAATTGTCAAGGAGATGACAGGCAGGAATCGTGCAGCTCAGCTGGCAATTGTCAAGCAGATGAGCAGACAGTAATCACGAAGCTCAGCAGGCCCTGATCACGAGACTGAGCATGCACTGTTCACGTGGCTGATCACACACCTATCACGTGACTAATCATGCACTGATCACGTGGCTTTCATGCACTGATCACATGTATGGGCATGCACTGATCATGTAACTGTATGCACTGATGACGAGGCTATCATGCACTGATGACGTGGCTGATCATGCACTGATCATGTGACTGATCATGCACTGATCACGTAGCTATCTTGCACTGATCACTTGGCTGATCATACACTCATCACTGGACTGATCATGCACTGATCACGTGACTGATCATGCACTGATCATCTGGCTATCATGCACTCATTACCTGGCTATCGTGCACTGATCACGTGGTTGATCATACACTGATCACGAGACTGATCATACACTGATCACGTGACTGATCATGCACTGATCACGTGACTGATCATACACTGATCACGTGACTGATCATGCACTGATCACATGACTGATAATGCACTGATCATCTGGCTATCATGCACTCATTACCTGGCTATCGTGCACTGATCACGTGGTTGACCATACACTGATCACAAGACTGATCATGCATTGATCACGTCTATATCATGCACTGATCACATGACTGCCCATGCACTCATCACGTGGATGATCATACACTGATCATGTGACAGATCATGCAGTGACCACGTAGCTATCATGCACTGATCAAGTGGCTGATCATACTCTGCTCCCGAAACTGATCATGCACTGATCACGTGACTATCATGCACTGCTCAAGTGGCTGATCATGCAATGATCACGTAGCTACCATGTACTGGTCACGTGACTCATCATGCACAGATCACGTAAGTGATCATGCACTGTTCACGTGACTGATCATGTACTGATCACGTGACTGATCATGCACTGATCACGTGGCTATCATGCACTGCTCACGTGGTGATCATACAATGATCACGTAGCAACCATGTACTGGTCACGTGACTGATCATGCACTGATCACGTAATTGATCCTGCACTGATCACGTGGCTCATCATGCACACATCACGTGACTGTTCACGCACCTATCACTTGACTGATCATGCACTGATCACGTGGCTATAATGCACTGATCACTTGGCTGATCATACACGGTTCACGTGCCTGGTCATGCACAGATCACGTGACTAATCATGAACTGATCACGTGGCTATAATTCACTGATCATGTGGATATCATGCACTGATTACGTGCCTGTCATGCACAGATCACGTGACTAATAATGAACTGATCACGTAGGTATCATGCACTGATCACGTTACTGATTATACACTGTTCTCGTGTCTGATCATGCACTGATCACGTGGATGATCATACACTGCTCACGTAGCTGATCATGCACTGATCACGTGTCTATCATGCAGTGCTCACATGGCTGACCCTGCAATGATCACGTAGCTAACATGTACTGGTCACGTGACTGATCATGCAATGGTAACGTAATTGATCATGCACTGATCACGTGACTGATCATGCACTGATCACGTGACTGATCTTGCACTGATCACGTGGCTATCATGCACTGCTCACGCGGCTGATCATGCAATGATCACGCAGCTACTATGTACTGGTCACATGACTGATCATGCACTGATCACGTAATTGATCATGCACTGATCACCTGGCTTATCATGCATTGATCATGTGACTGATCATGTGCTGATCATGTTTGGTGTCATACTCTGATCATGTGCCTCTGGAGGCAATGAACAAAGAGCTGAGTAGGCAGGAATCAGTCAGCAGGCAATAATCATGGAACTCAGCTCTGAGAAATCATGCTGCTCAGCTGGCAATAATCAAGTAGATGAGCAGGCAGGAATTACGCAGCACAGGTGTCAATTGTCAAGGAGATGACAGGCAGGAATCGTGCAGCTCAGCTGGCAATTGTCAAGCAGATGAGCAGACAGTAATCTCGAAGCTCAGCAGGCCCTGATCACGTGACTGAGCATGCACTGTTCACGTGGCTGATCACACACCTATCACGTGACTGATCATGCACTGATCACGTGGCTCTCATGCACTGATCACGTGTATGCGCATGCACTGATCACGTAACTGTATGCACTGATCACGTAGCTATCTTGCACTGATCACTTGTCTGATCATACACTCATCACGGGACTGATAATGCACTGATTACATGACTCCACATGCACTGATCACGTGGTTGATCATACAGTGATCACGTGACTGATCATGCACTGATCACGTCTATATCATGCACTGATCACATGACTGCCCATGCACTGATCACGTGGATGATCATACACTGATCATGTGACAGATCATGCAGTGATCATTTGGCTATCATGCACTGATCAAGTGGCTGATCATACTCTGCTCCCGAAACTGATCATGCACTGATCACGTGACTATCATGCACTGCTCAAGTGGCTGATCATGCAATGATCACGTAGCTACCATGTACTGGATCCCGTGAGTGACCATGCACTGATCACGTAATTGATCATGCACTGATCACGTGACTGACCATGCACTAATTACGTGGCTATCATGCACTGTTGACGTGGCTGATCATGCACTGATCACGTGACTGATCATGCACTGATCACGTAATTAATCATGCACTGATCACGTGGCTGATCATACACTGCTCACATGCCTGGTCATGCACAGATCACGTGACTAATCATGAACTGATCACGTGGGTATCAGGCACTGATCACGTGGATATCATGCACTGATCATGTGCCTGATCATACACCTATCACGTGACTGATCCTGCAGTGATCACGTGGCTATCATGCACTGCTCACGTGGTTGATCATGCAATTATCACATAGCTACCATGTACTGGTTACGTGGCTGATCATACACTGCTCACTGAAGTGATCATGCAATGATCACGTGGCTATCATGCACTGCTCACGTGGTTGATCATGCAATGTTCAGGTAGCTACCATGTACTGGTCACGTGATTGATCATGCATGGATCATGTGACTGATCATGCACTGATCACGTGGCTCTTATGCACTGTTCAGGTGTCTATCATTCACTGATCAGGTGACTATCATCCAGTGCTCACGTGGATAATCATGCACTGATCATGTAGCTATCATGCACTGATCACGTGATTGGGCATGCACTGATCACGTAACTGATCATGCACTGATCACGTGACTGATCAGGCACTGATCACGTGGCTATCATGCACTGCTCACGTGGCTGATCATGCAATGATCACGTAGCTACCATGTACTGGTCACGTGAGTGATCATGCACTGATCACGTAATTGATCATGCACTGATCACGGGGATCATCATGCACTGATCACGTGACTGTTCATGCTCTGATCACGTGACTGATCATGCCCTGATCACGTGGCTATCATGCACTGATCACGTGGCTGATCATACACTGATCTCGTGCCTGGTCATGCAGAGATCACGTGACTAATCATGAACTGATTACGTGGCTATAATGCACTGATCACGTGGCTATCATGCACTGATCAGGTGGCTATCATTCACTGATCACGTGGCTGATGATGCACTGATCATGTGGCTGATCATGAACTCATCAAGCGGATGAGCATGCAGTGATCACATGTCTGAATGGCGCTGATCATGTGACTGATCACTTGGCTATCATGCACTGGTGATGTCCCTCAGAAGGCAATAATTAAAGAGCTGAGCAGGAACGAATCACAAAATCAACAGGCAATAATCATGGACCTCAGCTGTGACGAATCATTCTGCTCAGCTGGCAATAATCAACAGCTGAGCAGGCAGGAATAACGCAGCTCAGCTGGCAATAATCAAGCAGATGAGCAGGCAGGAGTAACGCAGCTCAGCTGGCAATTATCAAGCTGATGAGCAGAAAGGAATCACGCAGCTCAGCTGGAAATTATCCAGCAGATTATCAGGCAGGAATAACGCAGCTCAGCTCTCAATTGTCACTAAGCTGAGTAGACAGGAATCACGCAGCTCAGCAGGCCCTGATCACGTGACATCACCCAGTGTACAGGTGGCTGATCGTACACTGATCACGTGTATGTGATCATGCACTGAACACGGTGCTATCTTTCTCTGATCACGTGGCTATCATGCATGGACATGTGACTGTGCATGCACTGAACACGTGACTGTTCATTCACTGATCACGTGGTTATTATGCACTGATCACGTGGCTGATCATGCACTGATACCGTGACTGAGCATGGACTGGTCACATGACTATCATGTAGTGATCACGTGACTTAATGGCGCTGATCATGTGACTGATCATGCACTGATCATGTTTGCTATCATACACTGATCATGTGCCTCTGGAGGCAATAAACAAAGAGCTGAGTAGGCACGAATCAAACAGTCAGCAGGCAATAATCATGGAAGTCAGCTGTGAGGAATGCTGCTCAGCTGGCAATAATCAAGCAGCTGAGCAGGCAGGAATTACGCAGCACAGCTGGCAATTGTCAAGCAGATGACAGGCAGGAATCGTGCAGCTCAGCTGGCAATTGTCAAGCAGATGAGCAGACAGTAATCACGCAGCTCAGCAGGCCCTGATCACGTGACTGAGCATGCACTGTTCACGTGGCTGGTCACACACCTGTCACGTGACTGATCATGCACTGATCACGTGTATGCGCATGCACTGATCACGTAACTGTATGCACTGATCACGTAGCTATCTTGCACTGATCACTTGTCTGATCATACACTCATCACGGGACTGATCATGCACTGATCACGACGCTATCATGCATTGATTACATGACTCCACATGCACTGATCACGTGGATGATCATACACTGATCACGTAACTGATCATGCACTGATCACGTGACTGATCATGCACTGATCACGTGGCTATCATGCACTTATCACGTGATTGCGCATGCACTGATCACGTAACTGTATGCACTGATGACGTGGCTATCATGCAGTGGTGACGTGGCTGATCATGCACTGATCATGTGACTGATCATGCACTGATCACGTAGCTATCTTGCACTGATCACTAAGCTGATCATACACTCATCACGGGACTGATCATGCACTGATCACGACGCTATCATGCATTGATTACATGACTCCACATGCACTGATCTCGTGACTGATCATACACTGATCACGTGGCTGATCATGCACTGATCACGTGACTGATCATGCACTGATCATGTGACTGATCTTGCACTGATCACGTGGCTATCATGCACTTCTCACGTGGCTGATCATGCAATGGTCACGCAGCTACCATGTACTGGTCACATGACTGATCATGCACTGATCACGTAATTGATCGTGCACTGATCACCTGGCTTATCATGCATTGATCATGTGACTGATCATGTGCTGATCATGTTTGGTGTCATACACTGATAATGTGCCTCTGGAGGCAATGAACAAAGAGCTGAGTAGGCAGGAATCAGTCAGCAGGCAATAATCATGGAACTCAGCTGTGAGAAATCATGCTGCTCAGCTGGCAATAATCAAGTAGATGAGCAGGCAGGAATTACGCAGCACAGGTGGCAATTGTCAAGGAGATGACAGGCAGGAATCGTGCAGCTCAGCTGGCAATTGTCAAGCAGATGAGCAGACAGTAATCACGCAGCTCAGCAGGCCCTGATCACGTGACTGAGCATGCACTGTTCACGTGGCTGATCATAAACTGATCACGTGATTGATCATGCACTGATCACTTGGATATCATGCACTGATCACGTGGCTGATCATGCAATGGTCACGCAGCTACCATGTACTGGTCACATGACTGATCATGCACTGATCACGTAATTGATCGTGCACTGATCACCTGGCTTATCATGCATTGATCATGTGACTGATCATGTGCTGATCATGTTTGGTGTCATACACTGATAATGTGCCTCTGGAGGCAATGAACAAAGAGCTGAGTAGGCAGGAATCAGTCAGCAGGCAATAATCATGGAACTCAGCTGTGAGAAATCATGCTGCTCAGCTGGCAATAATCAAGTAGATGAGCAGGCAGGAATTACGCAGCACAGGTGTCAATTGTCAAGGAGATGACAGGCAGGAATCGTGCAGCTCAGCTGGCAATTGTCAAGCAGATGAGCAGACAGTAATCACGCAGCTCAGCAGGCCCTGATCACGTGACTGAGCATGCACTGTTCACGTGGCTGATCACACACCTATCACGTGACTAATCATGCACTGATCACGTGGCTTTCATGCACTGATCACATGTATGCGCATGCACTGATCACGTAACTGTATGCACTGATGACGAGGCTATCATGCACTGATGACGTGGCTGATCATGCACTGATCATGTGACTGATCATGCACTGATCACGTAGCTATCTTGCACTGATCACTTGGCTGATCATACACTCATCACTGGACTGATCATGCACTGATCACGTGACTGATCATGCACTGATCATCTGGCTATCATGCACTCATTACCTGGCTATCGTGCACTGATCACGTGGTTGATCATACACTGATCACGAGACTGATCATACACTGATCACGTGACTGATCATGCACTGATCACGTGACTGATCATACACTGATCACGTGACTGATCATGCACTGATCACATGACTGATAATGCACTGATCATCTGGCTATCATGCACTCATTACGTGGCTATCGTGCACTGATCACGTGGTTGACCATACACTGATCACGAGACTGATCATGCATTGATCACGTCTATATCATGCACTGATCACATGACTGCCCATGCACTCATCACGTGGATGATCATACACTGATCATGTGACAGATCATGCAGTGACCACGTAGCTATCATGCACTGATCAAGTGGCTGATCATACTCTGCTCTCGAAACTGATCATGCACTGATCACGTGACTATCATGCACTGCTCAAGTGGCTGATCATGCAATGATCACGTAGCTACCATGTACTGGTCACGTGACTCATCATGCACAGATCACGTAAGTGATCATGCACTGTTCACGTGAATGATCATGTACTGATCACGTGACTGATCATGCACTGATCATGTCGCTATCATACACTGATCATGTGCCTCTGGAGGCAATAAACAAAGAGCTGAGTAGGCACGAATCAAACAGTCAGCAGGCAATAATCATGGAAGTCAGCTGTGAGGAATGCTGCTCAGCTGGCAATAATCAAGCAGCTGAGCAGGCAGGAATTACGCAGCACAGCTGGCAATTGTCAAGCAGATGACAGGCAGGAATCGTGCAGCTCAGCTGGCAATTGTCAAGCAGATGAGCAGACAGTAATCACGCAGCTCAGCAGGCCCTGATCACGTGACTGAGCATGCACTGTTCACGTGGCTGGTCACACACCTGTCACGTGACTGATCATGCACTGATCACGTGGCTCTCATGCACTGATCACGTGTATGCGCATGCACTGATCACGTAACTGTATGCACTGATCATGTAGCTATCTTGCACTGATCACTTGTCTGATCATACACTCATCACGGGACTGATCATGCACTGATCACGACGCTATCATGCATTGATTACATGACTCCACATGCACTGATCACGTGGATGATCATACACTGATCACGTAACTGATCATGCACTGATCACGTGACTGATCATGCACTGATCACGTGGCTATCATGCACTTATCACGTGATTGCGCATGCACTGATCACGTAACTGTATGCACTGATGACGTGGCTATCATGCAGTGGTGACGTGGCTGATCATGCACTGATCATGTGACTGATCATGCACTGATCACGTAGCTATCTTGCACTGATCACTAAGCTGATCATACACTCATCACGGGACTGATCATGCACTGATCACGACGCTATCATGCATTGATTACATGACTCCACATGCACTGATCTCGTGACTGATCATACACTGATCACGTGGCTGATCATGCACTGATCACGTGACTGATCATGCACTGATCATGTGACTGATCTTGCACTGATCACGTGGCTATCATGCACTTCTCACGTGGCTGATCATGCAATGGTCACGCAGCTACCATGTACTGGTCACATGACTGATCATGCACTGATCACGTAATTGATCGTGCACTGATCACCTGGCTTATCATGCATTGATCATGTGACTGATCATGTGCTGATCATGTTTGGTGTCATACACTGATAATGTGCCTCTGGAGGCAATGAACAAAGAGCTGAGTAGGCAGGAATCAGTCAGCAGGCAATAATCATGGAACTCAGCTGTGAGAAATCATGCTGCTCAGCTGGCAATAATCAAGTAGATGAGCAGGCAGGAATTACGCAGCACAGGTGGCAATTGTCAAGGAGATGACAGGCAGGAATCGTGCAGCTCAGCTGGCAATTGTCAAGCAGATGAGCAGACAGTAATCACGCAGCTCAGCAGGCCCTGATCACGTGACTGAGCATGCACTGTTCACGTGGCTGATCATAAACTGATCACGTGATTGATCATGCACTGATCACTTGGATATCATGCACTGATCACGTGGCTGATCATGCAATGGTCACGCAGCTACCATGTACTGGTCACATGACTGATCATGCACTGATCACGTAATTGATCGTGCACTGATCACCTGGCTTATCATGCATTGATCATGTGACTGATCATGTGCTGATCATGTTTGGTGTCATACACTGATAATGTGCCTCTGGAGGCAATGAAGAAAGAGCTGAGTAGGCAGGAATCAGTCAGCAGGCAATAATCATGGAACTCAGCTGTGAGAAATCATGCTGCTCAGCTGGCAATAATCAAGTAGATGAGCAGGCAGGAATTACGCAGCACAGGTGTCAATTGTCAAGGAGATGACAGGCAGGAATCGTGCAGCTCAGCTGGCAATTGTCAAGCAGATGAGCAGACAGTAATCACGAAGCTCAGCAGGCCCTGATCACGTGACTGAGCATGCACTGTTCACGTGGCTGATCACACACCTATCACGTGACTAATCATGCACTGATCACGTGGCTTTCATGCACTGATCACATGTATGCGCATGCACTGATCACGTAACTGTATGCACTGATGACGAGGCTATCATGCACTGATGACGTGGCTGATCATGCACTGATCATGTGACTGATCATGCACTGATCACGTAGCTATCTTGCACTGATCACTTGGCTGATCATACACTCATCACTGGACTGATCATGCACTGATCACGTGACTGATCATGCACTGATCATCTGGCTATCATGCACTCATTACCTGGCTATCGTGCACTGATCACGTGGTTGATCATACACTGATCACGAGACTGATCATACACTGATCACGTGACTGATCATGCACTGATCACGTGACTGATCATACACTGATCACGTGACTGATCATGCACTGATCACATGACTGATAATGCACTGATCATCTGGCTATCATGCACTCATTACCTGGCTATCGTGCACTGATCACGTGGTTGTTCATACACTGATCACGAGACTGATCATGCATTGATCACGTCTATATCATGCACTGATCACATGACTGCCCATGCACTCATCACGTGGATGATCATACACTGATCATGTGACAGATCATGCAGTGACCACGTAGCTATCATGCACTGATCAAGTGGCTGATCATACTCTGCTCCCGAAACTGATCATGCACTGATCACGTGACTATCATGCACTGCTCAAGTGGCTGATCATGCAATGATCACGTAGCTACCATGTACTGGTCACGTGACTCATCATGCACAGATCACGTAAGTGATCATGCACTGTTCACGTGACTGATCATGTACTGATCACGTGACTGATCATGCACTGATCATGTGGCTATCATGCACTGCTCACGTGGTGATCATACAATGATCACGTAGCAACCATGTACTGGTCACGTGACTGATCATGCACTGATCACGTAATTGATCCTGCACTGATCACGTGGCTCATCATGCACGCATCACGTGACTGTTCACGCACCTATCACTTGACTGATCATGCACTGATCACGTGGCTATAATGCACTGATCACTTGGCTGATCATACACGGTTCACGTGCCTGGTCATGCACAGATCACGTGACTTATCATGAACTGATCACGTAGGTATCATGCACTGATCACGTTACTGATTATACACTGTTCTCATGTCTGATCATGCACTGATCACGTGGATGATCATACACTGCTCACGTAGCTGATCATGCACTGATCACGTGTCTATCATGCAGTGCTCACATGGCTGACCCTGCAATGATCACGTAGCTAACATGTACTGGTCACGTGACTGATCATGCAATGGTAACGTAATTGATCATGCACTGATCACGTGACTGATCATGCACTGATCACGTGACTGATCTTGCACTGATCACGTGGCTATCATGCACTGCTCACGCGGCTGATCATGCAATGATCACGCAGCTACTATGTACTGGTCACATGACTGATCATGCACTGATCACGTAATTGATCATGCACTGATCACCTGGCTTATCATGCATTGATCATGTGACTGATCATGTGCTGATCATGTTTGGTGTCATACTCTGATCATGTGCCTCTGGAGGCAATGAACAAAGAGCTGAGTAGGCAGGAATCAGTCAGCAGGCAATAATCATGGAACTCAGCTCTGAGAAATCATGCTGCTCAGCTGGCAATAATCAAGTAGATGAGCAGGCAGGAATTACGCAGCACAGGTGTCAATTGTCAAGGAGATGACAGGCAGGAATCGTGCAGCTCAGCTGGCAATTGTCAAGCAGATGAGCAGACAGTAATCTCGAAGCTCAGCAGGCCCTGATCACGAGACCGAGCATGCACTGTTCACGTGGCTGATCACACACCTATCACGTGACTGATCATGCACTGATCACGTGGCTCTCATGCACTGATCACGTGTATGCGCATGCACTGATCACGTAACTGTATGCACTGATCACGTAGCTATCTTGCACTGATCACTTGTCTGATCATACACTCATCACGGGACTGATAATGCACTGATTACATGACTCCACATGCACTGATCACGTGACTGATCATACACTGATCACGTGACTGATCATGCACTGATCACATGACTGATAATGCACTGATCATCTGGCTATCATGCACTCATTACCTGGCTATCGTGCACTGATCACGTGGTTGATCATACAGTGATCACGTGCCTGATCATGCACTGATCACGTCTATATCATGCACTGATCACATGACTGCCCATGCACTGATCACGTGGATGATCATACACTGATCATGTGACAGATCATGCAGTGATCATTTGGCTATCATGCACTGATCAAATGGCTGATCATACTCTGCTCCCGAAACTGATCATGCACTGATCACGTGACTATCATGCACTGCTCAAGTGGCTGATCATGCAATGATCACGTAGCTACCATGTACTGGATCCCGTGAGTGACCATGCACTGATCACGTAATTGATCATGCACTGATCACGTGACTGACCATGCACTAATTACGTGGCTATCATGCACTGTTGACGTGGCTGATCATGCACTGATCACGTGGCTGATCATACACTGTTCACGTGCCTGGTCATGAACAGATCACGTGACTTATCATGAACTGATCACGTGGGTACCAGGCACTGATCACGTGGATATCATGCACTGATCATGTGGCTGATCATACACCTATCACTTGACTGATCATGCACTGATCACGTGGCTATCATGCACTGATCACGTGGCTGATCATACACTGCTCACATGCCTGGTCATGCACAGATCACGTGACTAATCATGAACTGATCACGTGGGTATCAGGCACTGATCACGTGGATATCATGCACTGATCATGTGCCTGATCATACACCTATCACGTGACTGATCCTGCAGTGATCACGTGGCTATCATGCACTGCTCACGTGGTTGATCATGCAATTATCACATAGCTACCATGTACTGGTTACGTGGCTGATCATACACTGCTCACTGAAGTGATCATGCAATGATCACGTGGCTATCATGCACTGCTCACGTGGTTGATCATGCAATGTTCAGGTAGCTACCATGTACTGGTCACGTGATTGATCATGCATGGATCATGTGACTGATCATGCACTGATCACGTGGCTCTTATGCACTGTTCAGGTGTCTATCATTCACTGATCAGGTGACTATCATCCAGTGCTCACGTGGATAATCATGCACTGATCATGTAGCTATCATGCACTGATCACGTGATTGGGCATGCACTGATCACGTAACTGATCATGCACTGATCACGTGACTGATCAGGCACTGATCACGTGGCTATCATGCACTGCTCACGTGGCTGATCATGCAATGATCACGTAGCTACCATGCACTGATCACGTGACTGTTCATGCTCTGATCACGTGACTGATCATGCACTGATCACGTGGCTATCATGCACTGATCACGTGGCTGATCATACACTGATCTCGTGCCTGGTCATGCAGAGATCACGTGACTAATCATGAACTGATTACGTGGCTATAATGCACTGATCACGTGGCTATCATGCACTGATCAGGTGGCTATCATTCACTGATCACGTGGCTGATGATGCACTGATCATGTGGCTGATCATGAACTCATCAAGCGGATGAGCATGCAGTGATCACATGTCTGAATGGCGCTGATCATGTGACTGATCACTTGGCTATCATGCACTGGTGATGTCCCTCAGAAGGCAATAATTAAAGAGCTGAGCAGGAACGAATCACAAAATCAACAGGCAATAATCATGGACCTCAGCTGTGACGAATCATTCTGCTCAGCTGGCAATAATCAACAGCTGAGCAGGCAGGAATAACGCAGCTCAGCTGGCAATAATCAAGCAGATGAGCAGGCAGGAGTAACGCAGCTCAGCTGGCAATTATCAAGCTGATGAGCAGAAAGGAATCACGCAGCTCAGCTGGAAATTATCCAGCAGATTATCAGGCAGGAATAACGCAGCTCAGCTCTCAATTGTCACTAAGCTGAGTAGACAGGAATCACGCAGCTCAGCAGGCCCTGATCACGTGACATTACCCAGTGTACAGGTGGCTGATCATACACTGATCACGTGTATGTGATCATGCACTGAACACGGTGCTATCTTTCTCTGATCACGTGGCTATCATGCATGGACATGTGACTGTGCATGCACTGAACACGTGACTGTTCATTCACTGATCACGTGGTTATTATGCACTGATCACGTGGCTGATCATGCACTGATACCGTGACTGAGCATGGACTGGTCACATGACTATCATGTAGTGATCACGTGACTTAATGGCGCTGATCATGTGACTGATCATGCACTGATCATGTTTGCTATCATACACTGATCATGTGCCTCTGGAGGCAATAAACAAAGAGCTGAGTAGGCACGAATCAAACAGTCAGCAGGCAATAATCATGGAAGTCAGCTGTGAGGAATGCTGCTCAGCTGGCAATAATCAAGCAGCTGAGCAGGCAGGAATTACGCAGCACAGCTGGCAATTGTCAAGCAGATGACAGGCAGGAATCGTGCAGCTCAGCTGGCAATTGTCAAGCAGATGAGCAGACAGTAATCACGCAGCTCAGCAGGCCCTGATCACGTGACTGAGCATGCACTGTTCACGTGGCTGGTCACACACCTGTCACGTGACTGATCATGCACTGATCACGTGGCTCTCATGCACTGATCACGTGTATGCGCATGCACTGATCACGTAACTGTATGCACTGATCATGTAGCTATCTTGCACTGATCACTTGTCTGATCATACACTCATCACGGGACTGATCATGCACTGATCACGACGCTATCATGCATTGATTACATGACTCCACATGCACTGATCACGTGGATGATCATACACTGATCACGTAACTGATCATGCACTGATCACGTGACTGATCATGCACTGATCACGTGGCTATCATGCACTTATCACGTGATTGCGCATGCACTGATCACGTAACTGTATGCACTGATGACGTGGCTATCATGCAGTGGTGACGTGGCTGATCATGCACTGATCATGTGACTGATCATGCACTGATCACGTAGCTATCTTGCACTGATCACTAAGCTGATCATACACTCATCACGGGACTGATCATGCACTGATCACGACGCTATCATGCATTGATTACATGACTCCACATGCACTGATCTCGTGACTGATCATACACTGATCACGTGGCTGATCATGCACTGATCACGTGACTGATCATGCACTGATCATGTGACTGATCTTGCACTGATCACGTGGCTATCATGCACTTCTCACGTGGCTGATCATGCAATGGTCACGCAGCTACCATGTACTGGTCACATGACTGATCATGCACTGATCACGTAATTGATCGTGCACTGATCACCTGGCTTATCATGCATTGATCATGTGACTGATCATGTGCTGATCATGTTTGGTGTCATACACTGATAATGTGCCTCTGGAGGCAATGAACAAAGAGCTGAGTAGGCAGGAATCAGTCAGCAGGCAATAATCATGGAACTCAGCTGTGAGAAATCATGCTGCTCAGCTGGCAATAATCAAGTAGATGAGCAGGCAGGAATTACGCAGCACAGGTGTCAATTGTCAAGGAGATGACAGGCAGGAATCGTGCAGCTCAGCTGGCAATTGTCAAGCAGATGAGCAGACAGTAATCACGAAGCTCAGCAGGCCCTGATCACGAGACTGAGCATGCACTGTTCACGTGGCTGATCACACACCTATCACGTGACTAATCATGCACTGATCACGTGGCTTTCATGCACTGATCACATGTATGCGCATGCACTGATCACGTAACTGTATGCACTGATGACGAGGCTATCATGCACTGATGACGTGGCTGATCATGCACTGATCATGTGACTGATCATGCACTGATCACGTAGCTATCTTGCACTGATCACTTGGCTGATCATACACTCATCACTGGACTGATCATGCACTGATCACGTGACTGATCATGCACTGATCATCTGGCTATCATGCACTCATTACCTGGCTATCGTGCACTGATCACGTGGTTGATCATACACTGATCACGAGACTGATCATACACTGATCACGTGACTGATCATGCACTGATCACGTGACTGATCATACACTGATCACGTGACTGATCATGCACTGATCACATGACTGATAATGCACTGATCATCTGGCTATCATGCACTCATTACGTGGCTATCGTGCACTGATCACGTGGTTGACCATACACTGATCACGAGACTGATCATGCATTGATCACGTCTATATCATGCACTGATCACATGACTGCCCATGCACTCATCACGTGGATGATCATACACTGATCATGTGACAGATCATGCAGTGACCACGTAGCTATCATGCACTGATCAAGTGGCTGATCATACTCTGCTCCCGAAACTGATCATGCACTGATCACGTGACTATCATGCAGTGCTCAAGTGGCTGATCATGCAATGATCACGTAGCTACCATGTACTGGTCACGTGACTCATCATGCACAGATCACGTAAGTGATCATGCACTGTTCACGTGACTGATCATGTACTGATCACGTGACTGATCATGCACTGATCATGTGGCTATCATGCACTGCTCACGTGGTGATCATACAATGATCACGTAGCAACCATGTACTGGTCACGTGACTGATCATGCACTGATCACGTAATTGATCCTGCACTGATCACGTGGCTCATCATGCACGCATCACGTGACTGTTCACGCACCTATCACTTGACTGATCATGCACTGATCACTTGGCTGATCATACACGGTTCACGTGCCTGGTCATGCACAGATCACGTGACTAATCATGAACTGATCACGTGGCTATAATTCACTGATCATGTGGATATCATGCACTGATTACGTGCCTGTCATGCACAGATCACGTGACTAATAATGAACTGATCACGTAGGTATCATGCACTGATCACGTTACTGATTATACACTGTTCTCGTGTCTGATCATGCACTGATCACGTGGATGATCATACACTGCTCACGTAGCTGATCATGCACTGATCACGTGTCTATCATGCAGTGCTCACATGGCTGACCCTGCAATGATCACGTAGCTAACATGTACTGGTCACGTGACTGATCATGCAATGGTAACGTAATTGATCATGCACTGATCACGTGACTGATCATGCACTGATCACGTGACTGATCTTGCACTGATCACGTGGCTATCATGCACTGCTCACGCGGCTGATCATGCAATGATCACGCAGCTACTATGTACTGGTCACATGACTGATCATGCACTGATCACGTAATTGATCATGCACTGATCACCTGGCTTATCATGCATTGATCATGTGACTGATCATGTGCTGATCATGTTTGGTGTCATACTCTGATCATGTGCCTCTGGAGGCAATGAACAAAGAGCTGAGTAGGCAGGAATCAGTCAGCAGGCAATAATCATGGAACTCAGCTCTGAGAAATCATGCTGCTCAGCTGGCAATAATCAAGTAGATGAGCAGGCAGGAATTACGCAGCACAGGTGTCAATTGTCAAGGAGATGACAGGCAGGAATCGTGCAGCTCAGCTGGCAATTGTCAAGCAGATGAGCAGACAGTAATCACGCAGCTCAGCAGGCCCTGATCACGTGACTGAGCATGCACTGTTCACGTGGCTGATCATAAACTGATCACGTGATTGATCATGCACTGATCACTTGGATATCATGCACTGATCACGTGGCTGATCATGCAATGGTCACGCAGCTACCATGTACTGGTCACATGACTGATCATGCACTGATCACGTAATTGATCGTGCACTGATCACCTGGCTTATCATGCATTGATCATGTGACTGATCATGTGCTGATCATGTTTGGTGTCATACACTGATAATGTGCCTCTGGAGGCAATGAACAAAGAGCTGAGTAGGCAGGAATCAGTCAGCAGGCAATAATCATGGAACTCAGCTGTGAGAAATCATGCTGCTCAGCTGGCAATAATCAAGTAGATGAGCAGGCAGGAATTACGCAGCACAGGTGTCAATTGTCAAGGAGATGACAGGCAGGAATCGTGCAGCTCAGCTGGCAATTGTCAAGCAGATGAGCAGACAGTAATCACGAAGCTCAGCAGGCCCTGATCACGAGACTGAGCATGCACTGTTCACGTGGCTGATCACACACCTATCACGTGACTAATCATGCACTGATCACGTGGCTTTCATGCACTGATCACATGTATGCGCATGCACTGATCACGTAACTGTATGCACTGATGACGAGGCTATCATGCACTGATGACGTGGCTGATCATGCACTGATCATGTGACTGATAATGCACTGATCACGTAGCTATCTTGCACTGATCACTTGGCTGATCATACACTCATCACTGGACTGATCATGCACTGATCACGTGACTGATCATGCACTGATCATCTGGCTATCATGCACTCATTACCTGGCTATCGTGCACTGATCACGTGGTTGATCATACACTGATCACGAGACTGATCATACACTGATCACGTGACTGATCATGCACTGATCACGTGACTGATCATGCACTGATCACATGACTGATAATGCACTGATCATCTGGCTATCATGCACTCATTACGTGGCTATCGTGCACTGATCACGTGGTTGACCATACACTGATCACGAGACTGATCATGCATTGATCACGTCTATATCATGCACTGATCACATGACTGCCCATGCACTCATCACGTGGATGATCATACACTGATCATGTGACAGATCATGCAGTGACCACGTAGCTATCATGCACTGATCAAGTGGCTGATCATACTCTGCTCCCGAAACTGATCATGCACTGATCACGTGACTATCATGCACTGCTCATGTGGCTGATCATGCAATGATCACGTAGCTACCATGTACTGGTCACGTGACTCATCATGCACAGATCACGTAAGTGATCATGCACTGTTCACGTGACTGATCATGTACTGATCACGTGACTGATCATGCACTGATCACGTGGCTATCATGCACTGCTCACGTGGTGATCATACAATGATCACGTAGCAACCATGTACTGGTCACATGACTGATCATGCACTGATCACGTAATTGATCCTGCACTGATCACGTGGCTCATCATGCACACATCACGTGACTGTTCACGCACCTATCACTTGACTGATCATGCACTGATCACGTGGCTATAATGCACTGATCACTTGGCTGATCATACACGGTTCACGTGCCTGGTCATGCACAGATCACGTGACTAATCATGAACTGATCACGTGGCTATAATTCACTGATCATGTGGATATCATGCACTGATTACGTGCCTGTCATGCACAGATCACGTGACTAATAATGAACTGATCACGTAGGTATCATGCACTGATCACGTTACTGATTATACACTGTTCTCGTGTCTGATCATGCACTGATCACGTGGATGATCATACACTGCTCACGTAGCTGATCATGCACTGATCACGTGTCTATCATGCAGTGCTCACATGGCTCACCCTGCAATGATCACGTAGCTAACATGTACTGGTCACGTGACTGATCATGCAATGGTAACGTAATTGATCATGCACTGATCACGTGACTGATCATGCACTGATCACGTGACTGATCTTGCACTGATCACGTGGCTATCATGCACTGCTCACGCGGCTGATCATGCAATGATCACGCAGCTACTATGTACTGGTCACATGACTGATCATGCACTGATCACGTAATTGATCATGCACTGATCACCTGGCTTATCATGCATTGATCATGTGACTGATCATGTGCTGATCATGTTTGGTGTCATACTCTGATCATGTGCCTCTGGAGGCAATGAACAAAGAGCTGAGTAGGCAGGAATCAGTCAGCAGGCAATAATCATGGAACTCAGCTCTGAGAAATCATGCTGCTCAGCTGGCAATAATCAAGTAGATGAGCAGGCAGGAATTACGCAGCACAGGTGTCAATTGTCAAGGAGATGACAGGCAGGAATCGTGCAGCTCAGCTGGCAATTGTCAAGCAGATGAGCAGACAGTAATCTCGAAGCTCAGCAGGCCCTGATCACGAGACCGAGCATGCACTGTTCACGTGGCTGATCACACACCTATCACGTGACTGATCATGCACTGATCACGTGGCTCTCATGCACTGATCACGTGTATGCGCATGCACTGATCACGTAACTGTATGCACTGATCACGTAGCTATCTTGCACTGATCACTTGTCTGATCATACACTCATCACGGGACTGATAATGCACTGATTACATGACTCCACATGCACTGATCACGTGGTTGATCATACAGTGATCACGTGACTGATCATGCACTGATCACGTGGCTATCATGCACTGCTCACGTGGTGATCATACAATGATCACGTAGCAACCATGTACTGGTCACGTGACTGATCATGCACTGATCACGTAATTGATCCTGCACTGATCACGTGGCTCATCATGCACACATCACGTGACTGTTCACGCACCTATCACTTGACTGATCATGCACTGATCACGTGGCTATAATGCACTGATCACTTGGCTGATCATACACGGTTCACGTGCCTGGTCATGCACAGATCACGTGACTAATCATGAACTGATCACGTGGCTATAATTCACTGATCATGTGGATATCATGCACTGATTACGTGCCTGTCATGCACAGATCACGTGACTAATAATGAACTGATCACGTAGGTATCATGCACTGATCACGTTACTGATTATACACTGTTCTCGTGTCTGATCATGCACTGATCACGTGGATGATCATACACTGCTCACGTAGCTGATCATGCACTGATCACGTGTCTATCATGCAGTGCTCACATGGCTGACCCTGCAATGATCACGTAGCTAACATGTACTGGTCACGTGACTGATCATGCAATGGTAACGTAATTGATCATGCACTGATCACGTGAACTGATCATGCACTGATCACGTGACTGATCTTGCACTGATCACGTGGCTATCATGCACTGCTCACGCGGCTGATCATGCAATGATCACGCAGCTACTATGTACTGGTCACATGACTGATCATGCACTGATCACGTAATTGATCATGCACTGATCACCTGGCTTATCATGCATTGATCATGTGACTGATCATGTGCTGATCATGTTTGGTGTCATACTCTGATCATGTGCCTCTGGAGGCAATGAACAAAGAGCTGAGTAGGCAGGAATCAGTCAGCAGGCAATAATCATGGAACTCAGCTGTGAGAAATCATGCTGCTCAGCTGGCAATAATCAAGTAGATGAGCAGGCAGGAATTACGCAGCACAGGTGTCAATTGTCAAGGAGATGACAGGCAGGAATCGTGCAGCTCAGCTGGCAATTGTCAAGCAGATGAGCAGACAGTAATCTCGAAGCTCAGCAGGCCCTGATCACGTGACTGAGCATGCACTGTTCACGTGGCTGATCACACACCTATCACGTGACTGATCATGCACTGATCACGTGGCTCTCATGCACTGATCACGTGTATGCGCATGCACTGATCACGTAACTGTATGCACTGATCACGTAGCTATCTTGCACTGATCACTTGTCTGATCATACACTCATCACGGGACTGATAATGCACTGATTACATGACTCCACATGCACTGATCACGTGGTTGATCATACAGTGATCACGTGACTGATCATGCACTGATCACGTCTATATCATGCACTGATCACATGACTGCCCATGCACTGATCACGTGGATGATCATACACTGATCATGTGACAGATCATGCAGTGATCATTTGGCTATCATGCACTGATCAAGTGGCTGATCATACTCTGCTCCCGAAACTGATCATGCACTGATCACGTGACTATCATGCACTGCTCAAGTGGCTGATCATGCAATGATCACGTAGCTACCATGTACTGGATCCCGTGAGTGACCATGCACTGATCACGTAATTGATCATGCACTGATCACGTGACTGACCATGCACTAATTACGTGGCTATCATGCACTGTTGACGTGGCTGATCATGCACTGATCACGTGACTGATCATGCACTGATCACGTAATTAATCATGCACTGATCACGTGGCTGATCATACACTGCTCACATGCCTGGTCATGCACAGATCACGTGACTAATCATGAACTGATCACGTGGGTATCAGGCACTGATCACGTGGATATCATGCACTGATCATGTGCCTGATCATACACCTATCACGTGACTGATCCTGCAGTGATCACGTGGCTATCATGCACTGCTCACGTGGTTGATCATGCAATTATCACATAGCTACCATGTACTGGTTACGTGGCTGATCATACACTGCTCACTGAAGTGATCATGCAATGATCACGTGGCTATCATGCACTGCTCACGTGGTTGATCATGCAATGTTCAGGTAGCTACCATGTACTGGTCACGTGATTGATCATGCATGGATCATGTGACTGATCATGCACTGATCACGTGGCTCTTATGCACTGTTCAGGTGTCTATCATTCACTGATCAGGTGACTATCATCCAGTGCTCACGTGGATAATCATGCACTGATCATGTAGCTATCATGCACTGATCACGTGATTGGGCATGCACTGATCACGTAACTGATCATGCACTGATCACGTGACTGATCAGGCACTGATCACGTGGCTATCATGCACTGCTCACGTGGCTGATCATGCAATGATCACGTAGCTACCATGTACTGGTCACGTGAGTGATCATGCACTGATCACGTAATTGATCATGCACTGATCACGGGGATCATCATGCACTGATCACGTGACTGTTCATGCTCTGATCACGTGACTGATCATGCCCTGATCACGTGGCTATCATGCACTGATCACGTGGCTGATCATACACTGATCTCGTGCCTGGTCATGCAGAGATCACGTGACTAATCATGAACTGATTACGTGGCTATAATGCACTGATCACGTGGCTATCATGCACTGATCAGGTGGCTATCATTCACTGATCACGTGGCTGATGATGCACTGATCATGTGGCTGATCATGAACTCATCAAGCGGATGAGCATGCAGTGATCACATGTCTGAATGGCGCTGATCATGTGACTGATCACTTGGCTATCATGCACTGGTGATGTCCCTCAGAAGGCAATAATTAAAGAGCTGAGCAGGAACGAATCACAAAATCAACAGGCAATAATCATGGACCTCAGCTGTGACGAATCATTCTGCTCAGCTGGCAATAATCAACAGCTGAGCAGGCAGGAATAACGCAGCTCAGCTGGCAATAATCAAGCAGATGAGCAGGCAGGAGTAACGCAGCTCAGCTGGCAATTATCAAGCTGATGAGCAGAAAGGAATCACGCAGCTCAGCTGGAAATTATCCAGCAGATTATCAGGCAGGAATAACGCAGCTCAGCTCTCAATTGTCACTAAGCTGAGTAGACAGGAATCACGCAGCTCAGCAGGCCCTGATCACGTGACATCACCCAGTGTACAGGTGGCTGATCGTACACTGATCACGTGTATGTGATCATGCACTGAACACGGTGCTATCTTTCTCTGATCACGTGGCTATCATGCATGGACATGTGACTGTGCATGCACTGAACACGTGACTGTTCATTCACTGATCACGTGGTTATTATGCACTGATCACGTGGCTGATCATGCACTGATACCGTGACTGAGCATGGACTGGTCACATGACTATCATGTAGTGATCACGTGACTTAATGGCGCTGATCATGTGACTGATCATGCACTGATCATGTTTGCTATCATACACTGATCATGTGCCTCTGGAGGCAATAAACAAAGAGCTGAGTAGGCACGAATCAAACAGTCAGCAGGCAATAATCATGGAAGTCAGCTGTGAGGAATGCTGCTCAGCTGGCAATAATCAAGCAGCTGAGCAGGCAGGAATTACGCAGCACAGCTGGCAATTGTCAAGCAGATGACAGGCAGGAATCGTGCAGCTCAGCTGGCAATTGTCAAGCAGATGAGCAGACAGTAATCACGCAGCTCAGCAGGCCCTGATCACGTGACTGAGCATGCACTGTTCACGTGGCTGGTCACACACCTGTCACGTGACTGATCATGCACTGATCACGTGGCTCTCATGCACTGATCACGTGTATGCGCATGCACTGATCACGTAACTGTATGCACTGATCACGTAGCTATCTTGCACTGATCACTTGTCTGATCATACACTCATCACGGGACTGATCATGCACTGATCACGACGCTATCATGCATTGATTACATGACTCCACATGCACTGATCACGTGGATGATCATACACTGATCACGTAACTGATCATGCACTGATCACGTGACTGATCATGCACTGATCACGTGGCTATCATGCACTTATCACGTGATTGCGCATGCACTGATCACGTAACTGTATGCACTGATGACGTGGCTATCATGCAGTGGTGACGTGGCTGATCATGCACTGATCATGTGACTGATCATGCACTGATCACGTAGCTATCTTGCACTGATCACTAAGCTGATCATACACTCATCACGGGACTGATCATGCACTGATCACGACGCTATCATGCATTGATTACATGACTCCACATGCACTGATCTCGTGACTGATCATACACTGATCACGTGGCTGATCATGCACTGATCACGTGACTGATCATGCACTGATCATGTGACTGATCTTGCACTGATCACGTGGCTATCATGCACTTCTCACGTGGCTGATCATGCAATGGTCACGCAGCTACCATGTACTGGTCACATGACTGATCATGCACTGATCACGTAATTGATCGTGCACTGATCACCTGGCTTATCATGCATTGATCATGTGACTGATCATGTGCTGATCATGTTTGGTGTCATACACTGATAATGTGCCTCTGGAGGCAATGAACAAAGAGCTGAGTAGGCAGGAATCAGTCAGCAGGCAATAATCATGGAACTCAGCTGTGAGAAATCATGCTGCTCAGCTGGCAATAATCAAGTAGATGAGCAGGCAGGAATTACGCAGCACAGGTGGCAATTGTCAAGGAGATGACAGGCAGGAATCGTGCAGCTCAGCTGGCAATTGTCAAGCAGATGAGCAGACAGTAATCACGCAGCTCAGCAGGCCCTGATCACGTGACTGAGCATGCACTGTTCACGTGGCTGATCATAAACTGATCACGTGATTGATCATGCACTGATCACTTGGATATCATGCACTGATCACGTGGCTGATCATGCAATGGTCACGCAGCTACCATGTACTGGTCACATGACTGATCATGCACTGATCACGTAATTGATCGTGCACTGATCACCTGGCTTATCATGCATTGATCATGTGACTGATCATGTGCTGATCATGTTTGGTGTCATACACTGATAATGTGCCTCTGGAGGCAATGAACAAAGAGCTGAGTAGGCAGGAATCAGTCAGCAGGCAATAATCATGGAACTCAGCTGTGAGAAATCATGCTGCTCAGCTGGCAATAATCAAGTAGATGAGCAGGCAGGAATTACGCAGCACAGGTGTCAATTGTCAAGGAGATGACAGGCAGGAATCGTGCAGCTCAGCTGGCAATTGTCAAGCAGATGAGCAGACAGTAATCACGCAGCTCAGCAGGCCCTGATCACGTGACTGAGCATGCACTGTTCACGTGGCTGATCACACACCTATCACGTGACTAATCATGCACTGATCACGTGGCTTTCATGCACTGATCACATGTATGCGCATGCACTGATCACGTAACTGTATGCACTGATGACGAGGCTATCATGCACTGATGACGTGGCTGATCATGCACTGATCATGTGACTGATCATGCACTGATCACGTAGCTATCTTGCACTGATCACTTGGCTGATCATACACTCATCACTGGACTGATCATGCACTGATCACGTGACTGATCATGCACTGATCATCTGGCTATCATGCACTCATTACCTGGCTATCGTGCACTGATCACGTGGTTGATCATACACTGATCACGAGACTGATCATACACTGATCACGTGACTGATCATGCACTGATCACGTGACTGATCATACACTGATCACGTGACTGATCATGCACTGATCACATGACTGATAATGCACTGATCATCTGGCTATCATGCACTCATTACCTGGCTATCGTGCACTGATCACGTGGTTGACCATACACTGATCACGAGACTGATCATGCATTGATCACGTCTATATCATGCACTGATCACATGACTGCCCATGCACTCATCACGTGGATGATCATACACTGATCATGTGACAGATCATGCAGTGACCACGTAGCTATCATGCACTGATCAAGTGGCTGATCATACTCTGCTCCCGAAACTGATCATGCACTGATCACGTGACTATCATGCACTGCTCAAGTGGCTGATCATGCAATGATCACGTAGCTACCATGTACTGGTCACGTGACTCATCATGCACAGATCACGTAAGTGATCATGCACTGTTCACGTGACTGATCATGTACTGATCACGTGACTGATCATGCACTGATCATGTCGCTATCATACACTGATCATGTGCCTCTGGAGGCAATAAACAAAGAGCTGAGTAGGCACGAATCAAACAGTCAGCAGGCAATAATCATGGAAGTCAGCTGTGAGGAATGCTGCTCAGCTGGCAATAATCAAGCAGCTGAGCAGGCAGGAATTACGCAGCACAGCTGGCAATTGTCAAGCAGATGACAGGCAGGAATCGTGCAGCTCAGCTGGCAATTGTCAAGCAGATGAGCAGACAGTAATCACGCAGCTCAGCAGGCCCTGATCACGTGACTGAGCATGCACTGTTCACGTGGCTGGTCACACACCTGTCACGTGACTGATCATGCACTGATCACGTGGCTCTCATGCACTGATCACGTGTATGCGCATGCACTGATCACGTAACTGTATGCACTGATCATGTAGCTATCTTGCACTGATCACTTGTCTGATCATACACTCATCACGGGACTGATCATGCACTGATCACGACGCTATCATGCATTGATTACATGACTCCACATGCACTGATCACGTGGATGATCATACACTGATCACGTAACTGATCATGCACTGATCACGTGACTGATCATGCACTGATCACGTGGCTATCATGCACTTATCACGTGATTGCGCATGCACTGATCACGTAACTGTATGCACTGATGACGTGGCTATCATGCAGTGGTGACGTGGCTGATCATGCACTGATCATGTGACTGATCATGCACTGATCACGTAGCTATCTTGCACTGATCACTAAGCTGATCATACACTCATCACGGGACTGATCATGCACTGATCACGACGCTATCATGCATTGATTACATGACTCCACATGCACTGATCTCGTGACTGATCATACACTGATCACGTGGCTGATCATGCACTGATCACGTGACTGATCATGCACTGATCATGTGACTGATCTTGCACTGATCACGTGGCTATCATGCACTTCTCACGTGGCTGATCATGCAATGGTCACGCAGCTACCATGTACTGGTCACATGACTGATCATGCACTGATCACGTAATTGATCGTGCACTGATCACCTGGCTTATCATGCATTGATCATGTGACTGATCATGTGCTGATCATGTTTGGTGTCATACACTGATAATGTGCCTCTGGAGGCAATGAACAAAGAGCTGAGTAGGCAGGAATCAGTCAGCAGGCAATAATCATGGAACTCAGCTGTGAGAAATCATGCTGCTCAGCTGGCAATAATCAAGTAGATGAGCAGGCAGGAATTACGCAGCACAGGTGGCAATTGTCAAGGAGATGACAGGCAGGAATCGTGCAGCTCAGCTGGCAATTGTCAAGCAGATGAGCAGACAGTAATCACGCAGCTCAGCAGGCCCTGATCACGTGACTGAGCATGCACTGTTCACGTGGCTGATCATAAACTGATCACGTGATTGATCATGCACTGATCACTTGGATATCATGCACTGATCACGTGGCTGATCATGCAATGGTCACGCAGCTACCATGTACTGGTCACATGACTGATCATGCACTGATCACGTAATTGATCGTGCACTGATCACCTGGCTTATCATGCATTGATCATGTGACTGATCATGTGCTGATCATGTTTGGTGTCATACACTGATAATGTGCCTCTGGAGGCAATGAAGAAAGAGCTGAGTAGGCAGGAATCAGTCAGCAGGCAATAATCATGGAACTCAGCTGTGAGAAATCATGCTGCTCAGCTGGCAATAATCAAGTAGATGAGCAGGCAGGAATTACGCAGCACAGGTGTCAATTGTCAAGGAGATGACAGGCAGGAATCGTGCAGCTCAGCTGGCAATTGTCAAGCAGATGAGCAGACAGTAATCACGAAGCTCAGCAGGCCCTGATCACGTGACTGAGCATGCACTGTTCACGTGGCTGATCACACACCTATCACGTGACTAATCATGCACTGATCACGTGGCTTTCATGCACTGATCACATGTATGCGCATGCACTGATCACGTAACTGTATGCACTGATGACGAGGCTATCATGCACTGATGACGTGGCTGATCATGCACTGATCATGTGACTGATCATGCACTGATCACGTAGCTATCTTGCACTGATCACTTGGCTGATCATACACTCATCACTGGACTGATCATGCACTGATCACGTGACTGATCATGCACTGATCATCTGGCTATCATGCACTCATTACCTGGCTATCGTGCACTGATCACGTGGTTGATCATACACTGATCACGAGACTGATCATACACTGATCACGTGACTGATCATGCACTGATCACGTGACTGATCATACACTGATCACGTGACTGATCATGCACTGATCACATGACTGATAATGCACTGATCATCTGGCTATCATGCACTCATTACCTGGCTATCGTGCACTGATCACGTGGTTGTTCATACACTGATCACGAGACTGATCATGCATTGATCACGTCTATATCATGCACTGATCACATGACTGCCCATGCACTCATCACGTGGATGATCATACACTGATCATGTGACAGATCATGCAGTGACCACGTAGCTATCATGCACTGATCAAGTGGCTGATCATACTCTGCTCCCGAAACTGATCATGCACTGATCACGTGACTATCATGCACTGCTCAAGTGGCTGATCATGCAATGATCACGTAGCTACCATGTACTGGTCACGTGACTCATCATGCACAGATCACGTAAGTGATCATGCACTGTTCACGTGACTGATCATGTACTGATCACGTGACTGATCATGCACTGATCATGTGGCTATCATGCACTGCTCACGTGGTGATCATACAATGATCACGTAGCAACCATGTACTGGTCACGTGACTGATCATGCACTGATCACGTAATTGATCCTGCACTGATCACGTGGCTCATCATGCACGCATCACGTGACTGTTCACGCACCTATCACTTGACTGATCATGCACTGATCACGTGGCTATAATGCACTGATCACTTGGCTGATCATACACGGTTCACGTGCCTGGTCATGCACAGATCACGTGACTTATCATGAACTGATCACGTAGGTATCATGCACTGATCACGTTACTGATTATACACTGTTCTCATGTCTGATCATGCACTGATCACGTGGATGATCATACACTGCTCACGTAGCTGATCATGCACTGATCACGTGTCTATCATGCAGTGCTCACATGGCTGACCCTGCAATGATCACGTAGCTAACATGTACTGGTCACGTGACTGATCATGCAATGGTAACGTAATTGATCATGCACTGATCACGTGACTGATCATGCACTGATCACGTGACTGATCTTGCACTGATCACGTGGCTATCATGCACTGCTCACGCGGCTGATCATGCAATGATCACGCAGCTACTATGTACTGGTCACATGACTGATCATGCACTGATCACGTAATTGATCATGCACTGATCACCTGGCTTATCATGCATTGATCATGTGACTGATCATGTGCTGATCATGTTTGGTGTCATACTCTGATCATGTGCCTCTGGAGGCAATGAACAAAGAGCTGAGTAGGCAGGAATCAGTCAGCAGGCAATAATCATGGAACTCAGCTCTGAGAAATCATGCTGCTCAGCTGGCAATAATCAAGTAGATGAGCAGGCAGGAATTACGCAGCACAGGTGTCAATTGTCAAGGAGATGACAGGCAGGAATCGTGCAGCTCAGCTGGCAATTGTCAAGCAGATGAGCAGACAGTAATCTCGAAGCTCAGCAGGCCCTGATCACGAGACCGAGCATGCACTGTTCACGTGGCTGATCACACACCTATCACGTGACTGATCATGCACTGATCACGTGGCTCTCATGCACTGATCACGTGTATGCGCATGCACTGATCACGTAACTGTATGCACTGATCACGTAGCTATCTTGCACTGATCACTTGTCTGATCATACACTCATCACGGGACTGATAATGCACTGATTACATGACTCCACATGCACTGATCACGTGACTGATCATACACTGATCACGTGACTGATCATGCACTGATCACATGACTGATAATGCACTGATCATCTGGCTATCATGCACTCATTACCTGGCTATCGTGCACTGATCACGTGGTTGATCATACAGTGATCACGTGCCTGATCATGCACTGATCACGTCTATATCATGCACTGATCACATGACTGCCCATGCACTGATCACGTGGATGATCATACACTGATCATGTGACAGATCATGCAGTGATCATTTGGCTATCATGCACTGATCAAATGGCTGATCATACTCTGCTCCCGAAACTGATCATGCACTGATCACGTGACTATCATGCACTGCTCAAGTGGCTGATCATGCAATGATCACGTAGCTACCATGTACTGGATCCCGTGAGTGACCATGCACTGATCACGTAATTGATCATGCACTGATCACGTGACTGACCATGCACTAATTACGTGGCTATCATGCACTGTTGACGTGGCTGATCATGCACTGATCACGTGGCTGATCATACACTGTTCACGTGCCTGGTCATGAACAGATCACGTGACTTATCATGAACTGATCACGTGGGTACCAGGCACTGATCACGTGGATATCATGCACTGATCATGTGGCTGATCATACACCTATCACTTGACTGATCATGCACTGATCACGTGGCTATCATGCACTGATCACGTGGCTGATCATACACTGCTCACATGCCTGGTCATGCACAGATCACGTGACTAATCATGAACTGATCACGTGGGTATCAGGCACTGATCACGTGGATATCATGCACTGATCATGTGCCTGATCATACACCTATCACGTGACTGATCCTGCAGTGATCACGTGGCTATCATGCACTGCTCACGTGGTTGATCATGCAATTATCACATAGCTACCATGTACTGGTTACGTGGCTGATCATACACTGCTCACTGAAGTGATCATGCAATGATCACGTGGCTATCATGCACTGCTCACGTGGTTGATCATGCAATGTTCAGGTAGCTACCATGTACTGGTCACGTGATTGATCATGCATGGATCATGTGACTGATCATGCACTGATCACGTGGCTCTTATGCACTGTTCAGGTGTCTATCATTCACTGATCAGGTGACTATCATCCAGTGCTCACGTGGATAATCATGCACTGATCATGTAGCTATCATGCACTGATCACGTGATTGGGCATGCACTGATCACGTAACTGATCATGCACTGATCACGTGACTGATCAGGCACTGATCACGTGGCTATCATGCACTGCTCACGTGGCTGATCATGCAATGATCACGTAGCTACCATGCACTGATCACGTGACTGTTCATGCTCTGATCACGTGACTGATCATGCACTGATCACGTGGCTATCATGCACTGATCACGTGGCTGATCATACACTGATCTCGTGCCTGGTCATGCAGAGATCACGTGACTAATCATGAACTGATTACGTGGCTATAATGCACTGATCACGTGGCTATCATGCACTGATCAGGTGGCTATCATTCACTGATCACGTGGCTGATGATGCACTGATCATGTGGCTGATCATGAACTCATCAAGCGGATGAGCATGCAGTGATCACATGTCTGAATGGCGCTGATCATGTGACTGATCACTTGGCTATCATGCACTGGTGATGTCCCTCAGAAGGCAATAATTAAAGAGCTGAGCAGGAACGAATCACAAAATCAACAGGCAATAATCATGGACCTCAGCTGTGACGAATCATTCTGCTCAGCTGGCAATAATCAACAGCTGAGCAGGCAGGAATAACGCAGCTCAGCTGGCAATAATCAAGCAGATGAGCAGGCAGGAGTAACGCAGCTCAGCTGGCAATTATCAAGCTGATGAGCAGAAAGGAATCACGCAGCTCAGCTGGAAATTATCCAGCAGATTATCAGGCAGGAATAACGCAGCTCAGCTCTCAATTGTCACTAAGCTGAGTAGACAGGAATCACGCAGCTCAGCAGGCCCTGATCACGTGACATTACCCAGTGTACAGGTGGCTGATCATACACTGATCACGTGTATGTGATCATGCACTGAACACGGTGCTATCTTTCTCTGATCACGTGGCTATCATGCATGGACATGTGACTGTGCATGCACTGAACACGTGACTGTTCATTCACTGATCACGTGGTTATTATGCACTGATCACGTGGCTGATCATGCACTGATACCGTGACTGAGCATGGACTGGTCACATGACTATCATGTAGTGATCACGTGACTTAATGGCGCTGATCATGTGACTGATCATGCACTGATCATGTTTGCTATCATACACTGATCATGTGCCTCTGGAGGCAATAAACAAAGAGCTGAGTAGGCACGAATCAAACAGTCAGCAGGCAATAATCATGGAAGTCAGCTGTGAGGAATGCTGCTCAGCTGGCAATAATCAAGCAGCTGAGCAGGCAGGAATTACGCAGCACAGCTGGCAATTGTCAAGCAGATGACAGGCAGGAATCGTGCAGCTCAGCTGGCAATTGTCAAGCAGATGAGCAGACAGTAATCACGCAGCTCAGCAGGCCCTGATCACGTGACTGAGCATGCACTGTTCACGTGGCTGGTCACACACCTGTCACGTGACTGATCATGCACTGATCACGTGGCTCTCATGCACTGATCACGTGTATGCGCATGCACTGATCACGTAACTGTATGCACTGATCATGTAGCTATCTTGCACTGATCACTTGTCTGATCATACACTCATCACGGGACTGATCATGCACTGATCACGACGCTATCATGCATTGATTACATGACTCCACATGCACTGATCACGTGGATGATCATACACTGATCACGTAACTGATCATGCACTGATCACGTGACTGATCATGCACTGATCACGTGGCTATCATGCACTTATCACGTGATTGCGCATGCACTGATCACGTAACTGTATGCACTGATGACGTGGCTATCATGCAGTGGTGACGTGGCTGATCATGCACTGATCATGTGACTGATCATGCACTGATCACGTAGCTATCTTGCACTGATCACTAAGCTGATCATACACTCATCACGGGACTGATCATGCACTGATCACGACGCTATCATGCAATGATTACATGACTCCACATGCACTGATCTCGTGACTGATCATACACTGATCACGTGGCTGATCATGCACTGATCACGTGACTGATCATGCACTGATCATGTGACTGATCTTGCACTGATCACGTGGCTATCATGCACTTCTCACGTGGCTGATCATGCAATGGTCACGCAGCTACCATGTACTGGTCACATGACTGATCATGCACTGATCACGTAATTGATCGTGCACTGATCACCTGGCTTATCATGCATTGATCATGTGACTGATCATGTGCTGATCATGTTTGGTGTCATACACTGATAATGTGCCTCTGGAGGCAATGAACAAAGAGCTGAGTAGGCAGGAATCAGTCAGCAGGCAATAATCATGGAACTCAGCTGTGAGAAATCATGCTGCTCAGCTGGCAATAATCAAGTAGATGAGCAGGCAGGAATTACGCAGCACAGGTGTCAATTGTCAAGGAGATGACAGGCAGGAATCGTGCAGCTCAGCTGGCAATTGTCAAGCAGATGAGCAGACAGTAATCACGAAGCTCAGCAGGCCCTGATCACGAGACTGAGCATGCACTGTTCACGTGGCTGATCACACACCTATCACGTGACTAATCATGCACTGATCACGTGGCTTTCATGCACTGATCACATGTATGCGCATGCACTGATCACGTAACTGTATGCACTGATGACGTGGCTATCATGCACTGATGACGTGGCTGATCATGCACTGATCATGTGACTGATCATGCACTGATCACGTAGCTATCTTGCACTGATCACTTGGCTGATCATACACTCATCACTGGACTGATCATGCACTGATCACGTGACTGATCATGCACTGATCATCTGGCTATCATGCACTCATTACCTGGCTATCGTGCACTGATCACGTGGTTGATCATACACTGATCACGAGACTGATCATACACTGATCACGTGACTGATCATGCACTGATCACGTGACTGATCATACACTGATCACGTGACTGATCATGCACTGATCACATGACTGATAATGCACTGATCATCTGGCTATCATGCACTCATTACGTGGCTATCGTGCACTGATCACGTGGTTGACCATACACTGATCACGAGACTGATCATGCATTGATCACGTCTATATCATGCACTGATCACATGACTGCCCATGCACTCATCACGTGGATGATCATACACTGATCATGTGACAGATCATGCAGTGACCACGTAGCTATCATGCACTGATCAAGTGGCTGATCATACTCTGCTCCCGAAACTGATCATGCACTGATCACGTGACTATCATGCAGTGCTCAAGTGGCTGATCATGCAATGATCACGTAGCTACCATGTACTGGTCACGTGACTCATCATGCACAGATCACGTAAGTGATCATGCACTGTTCACGTGACTGATCATGTACTGATCACGTGACTGATCATGCACTGATCACGTGGCTATCATGCTCTGCTAACGTGGCTGATCATGCAATGATCACGCAGCTACTATGTACTGGTCACATGACTGATCATGCACTGATCACGTAATTGATCATGCACTGATCACCTGGCTTATCATGCATTGATCATGTGACTGATCATGTGCTGATCATGTTTGGTGTCATACTCTGATCATGTGCCTCTGGAGGCAATGAACAAAGAGCTGAGTAGGCAGGAATCAGTCAGCAGGCAATAATCATGGAACTCAGCTCTGAGAAATCATGCTGCTCAGCTGGCAATAATCAAGTAGATGAGCAGGCAGGAATTACGCAGCACAGGTGTCAATTGTCAAGGAGATGACAGGCAGGAATCGTGCAGCTCAGCTGGCAATTGTCAAGCAGATGAGCAGACAGTAATCTCGAAGCTCAGCAGGCCCTGATCACGAGACCGAGCATGCACTGTTCACGTGGCTGATCACACACCTATCACGTGACTGATCATGCACTGATCACGTGGCTCTCATGCACTGATCACGTGTATGCGCATGCACTGATCACGTAACTGTATGCACTGATCACGTAGCTATCTTGCACTGATCACTTGTCTGATCATACACTCATCACGGGACTGATAATGCACTGATTACATGACTCCACATGCACTGATCACGTGACTGATCATACACTGATCACGTGACTGATCATGCACTGATCACATGACTGATAATGCACTGATCATCTGGCTATCATGCACTCATTACCTGGCTATCGTGCACTGATCACGTGGTTGATCATACAGTGATCACGTGCCTGATCATGCACTGATCACGTCTATATCATGCACTGATCACATGACTGCCCATGCACTGATCACGTGGATGATCATACACTGATCATGTGACAGATCATGCAGTGATCATTTGGCTATCATGCACTGATCAAATGGCTGATCATACTCTGCTCCCGAAACTGATCATGCACTGATCACGTGACTATCATGCACTGCTCAAGTGGCTGATCATGCAATGATCACGTAGCTACCATGTACTGGATCCCGTGAGTGACCATGCACTGATCACGTAATTGATCATGCACTGATCACGTGACTGACCATGCACTAATTACGTGGCTATCATGCACTGTTGACGTGGCTGATCATGCACTGATCACGTGGCTGATCATACACTGTTCACGTGCCTGGTCATGAACAGATCACGTGACTTATCATGAACTGATCACGTGGGTACCAGGCACTGATCACGTGGATATCATGCACTGATCATGTGGCTGATCATACACCTATCACTTGACTGATCATGCACTGATCACGTGGCTATCATGCACTGATCACGTGGCTGATCATACACTGCTCACATGCCTGGTCATGCACAGATCACGTGACTAATCATGAACTGATCACGTGGGTATCAGGCACTGATCACGTGGATATCATGCACTGATCATGTGCCTGATCATACACCTATCACGTGACTGATCCTGCAGTGATCACGTGGCTATCATGCACTGCTCACGTGGTTGATCATGCAATTATCACATAGCTACCATGTACTGGTTACGTGGCTGATCATACACTGCTCACTGAAGTGATCATGCAATGATCACGTGGCTATCATGCACTGCTCACGTGGTTGATCATGCAATGTTCAGGTAGCTACCATGTACTGGTCACGTGATTGATCATGCATGGATCATGTGACTGATCATGCACTGATCACGTGGCTCTTATGCACTGTTCAGGTGTCTATCATTCACTGATCAGGTGACTATCATCCAGTGCTCACGTGGATAATCATGCACTGATCATGTAGCTATCATGCACTGATCACGTGATTGGGCATGCACTGATCACGTAACTGATCATGCACTGATCACGTGACTGATCAGGCACTGATCACGTGGCTATCATGCACTGCTCACGTGGCTGATCATGCAATGATCACGTAGCTACCATGCACTGATCACGTGACTGTTCATGCTCTGATCACGTGACTGATCATGCACTGATCACGTGGCTATCATGCACTGATCACGTGGCTGATCATACACTGATCTCGTGCCTGGTCATGCAGAGATCACGTGACTAATCATGAACTGATTACGTGGCTATAATGCACTGATCACGTGGCTATCATGCACTGATCAGGTGGCTATCATTCACTGATCACGTGGCTGATGATGCACTGATCATGTGGCTGATCATGAACTCATCAAGCGGATGAGCATGCAGTGATCACATGTCTGAATGGCGCTGATCATGTGACTGATCACTTGGCTATCATGCACTGGTGATGTCCCTCAGAAGGCAATAATTAAAGAGCTGAGCAGGAACGAATCACAAAATCAACAGGCAATAATCATGGACCTCAGCTGTGACGAATCATTCTGCTCAGCTGGCAATAATCAACAGCTGAGCAGGCAGGAATAACGCAGCTCAGCTGGCAATAATCAAGCAGATGAGCAGGCAGGAGTAACGCAGCTCAGCTGGCAATTATCAAGCTGATGAGCAGAAAGGAATCACGCAGCTCAGCTGGAAATTATCCAGCAGATTATCAGGCAGGAATAACGCAGCTCAGCTCTCAATTGTCACTAAGCTGAGTAGACAGGAATCACGCAGCTCAGCAGGCCCTGATCACGTGACATCACCCAGTGTACAGGTGGCTGATCATACACTGATCACGTGTATGTGATCATGCACTGAACACGGTGCTATCTTTCTCTGATCACGTGGCTATCATGCATGGACATGTGACTGTGCATGCACTGAACACGTGACTGTTCATTCACTGATCACGTGGTTATTATGCACTGATCACGTGGCTGATCATGCACTGATACCGTGACTGAGCATGGACTGGTCACATGACTATCATGTAGTGATCACGTGACTTAATGGCGCTGATCATGTGACTGATCATGCACTGATCATGTTTGCTATCATACACTGATCATGTGCCTCTGGAGGCAATAAACAAAGAGCTGAGTAGGCACGAATCAAACAGTCAGCAGGCAATAATCATGGAAGTCAGCTGTGAGGAATGCTGCTCAGCTGGCAATAATCAAGCAGCTGAGCAGGCAGGAATTACGCAGCACAGCTGGCAATTGTCAAGCAGATGACAGGCAGGAATCGTGCAGCTCAGCTGGCAATTGTCAAGCAGATGAGCAGACAGTAATCACGCAGCTCAGCAGGCCCTGATCACGTGACTGAGCATGCACTGTTCACGTGGCTGGTCACACACCTGTCACGTGACTGATCATGCACTGATCACGTGGCTCTCATGCACTGATCACGTGTATGCGCATGCACTGATCACGTAACTGTATGCACTGATCATGTAGCTATCTTGCACTGATCACTTGTCTGATCATACACTCATCACGGGACTGATCATGCACTGATCACGACGCTATCATGCATTGATTACATGACTCCACATGCACTGATCACGTGGATGATCATACACTGATCACGTAACTGATCATGCACTGATCACGTGACTGATCATGCACTGATCACGTGGCTATCATGCACTTATCACGTGATTGCGCATGCACTGATCACGTAACTGTATGCACTGATGACGTGGCTATCATGCAGTGGTGACGTGGCTGATCATGCACTGATCATGTGACTGATCATGCACTGATCACGTAGCTATCTTGCACTGATCACTAAGCTGATCATACACTCATCACGGGACTGATCATGCACTGATCACGACGCTATCATGCAATGATTACATGACTCCACATGCACTGATCTCGTGACTGATCATACACTGATCACGTGGCTGATCATGCACTGATCACGTGACTGATCATGCACTGATCATGTGACTGATCTTGCACTGATCACGTGGCTATCATGCACTTCTCACGTGGCTGATCATGCAATGGTCACGCAGCTACCATGTACTGGTCACATGACTGATCATGCACTGATCACGTAATTGATCGTGCACTGATCACCTGGCTTATCATGCATTGATCATGTGACTGATCATGTGCTGATCATGTTTGGTGTCATACACTGATAATGTGCCTCTGGAGGCAATGAACAAAGAGCTGAGTAGGCAGGAATCAGTCAGCAGGCAATAATCATGGAACTCAGCTGTGAGAAATCATGCTGCTCAGCTGGCAATAATCAAGTAGATGAGCAGGCAGGAATTACGCAGCACAGGTGTCAATTGTCAAGGAGATGACAGGCAGGAATCGTGCAGCTCAGCTGGCAATTGTCAAGCAGATGAGCAGACAGTAATCACGAAGCTCAGCAGGCCCTGATCACGAGACTGAGCATGCACTGTTCACGTGGCTGATCACACACCTATCACGTGACTAATCATGCACTGATCACGTGGCTTTCATGCACTGATCACATGTATGCGCATGCACTGATCACGTAACTGTATGCACTGATGACGTGGCTATCATGCACTGATGACGTGGCTGATCATGCACTGATCATGTGACTGATCATGCACTGATCACGTAGCTATCTTGCACTGATCACTTGGCTGATCATACACTCATCACTGGACTGATCATGCACTGATCACGTGACTGATCATGCACTGATCATCTGGCTATCATGCACTCATTACCTGGCTATCGTGCACTGATCACGTGGTTGATCATACACTGATCACGAGACTGATCATACACTGATCACGTGACTGATCATGCACTGATCACGTGACTGATCATACACTGATCACGTGACTGATCATGCACTGATCACATGACTGATAATGCACTGATCATCTGGCTATCATGCACTCATTACGTGGCTATCGTGCACTGATCACGTGGTTGACCATACACTGATCACGAGACTGATCATGCATTGATCACGTCTATATCATGCACTGATCACATGACTGCCCATGCACTCATCACGTGGATGATCATACACTGATCATGTGACAGATCATGCAGTGACCACGTAGCTATCATGCACTGATCAAGTGGCTGATCATACTCTGCTCCCGAAACTGATCATGCACTGATCACGTGACTATCATGCAGTGCTCAAGTGGCTGATCATGCAATGATCACGTAGCTACCATGTACTGGTCACGTGACTCATCATGCACAGATCACGTAAGTGATCATGCACTGTTCACGTGACTGATCATGTACTGATCACGTGACTGATCATGCACTGATCACGTGGCTATCATGCTCTGCTAACGTGGCTGATCATGCAATGATCACGCAGCTACTATGTACTGGTCACATGACTGATCATGCACTGATCACGTAATTGATCATGCACTGATCACCTGGCTTATCATGCATTGATCAATGTGACTGATCATGTGCTGATCATGTTTGGTGTCATACTCTGATCATGTGCCTCTGGAGGCAATGAACAAAGAGCTGAGTAGGCAGGAATCAGTCAGCAGGCAATAATCATGGAACTCAGCTCTGAGAAATCATGCTGCTCAGCTGGCAATAATCAAGTAGATGAGCAGGCAGGAATTACGCAGCACAGGTGTCAATTGTCAAGGAGATGACAGGCAGGAATCGTGCAGCTCAGCTGGCAATTGTCAAGCAGATGAGCAGACAGTAATCTCGAAGCTCAGCAGGCCCTGATCACGAGACCGAGCATGCACTGTTCACGTGGCTGATCACACACCTATCACGTGACTGATCATGCACTGATCACGTGGCTCTCATGCACTGATCACGTGTATGCGCATGCACTGATCACGTAACTGTATGCACTGATCATGTAGCTATCTTGCACTGATCACTTGTCTGATCATACACTCATCACGGGACTGATAATGCACTGATTACATGACTCCACATGCACTGATCACGTGACTGATCATACACTGATCACGTGACTGATCATGCACTGATCACATGACTGATAATGCACTGATCATCTGGCTATCATGCACTCATTACCTGGCTATCGTGCACTGATCACGTGGTTGATCATACAGTGATCACGTGCCTGATCATGCACTGATCACGTCTATATCATGCACTGATCACATGACTGCCCATGCACTGATCACGTGGATGATCATACACTGATCATGTGACAGATCATGCAGTGATCATTTGGCTATCATGCACTGATCAAATGGCTGATCATACTCTGCTCCCGAAACTGATCATGCACTGATCACGTGACTATCATGCACTGCTCAAGTGGCTGATCATGCAATGATCACGTAGCTACCATGTACTGGATCCCGTGAGTGACCATGCACTGATCACGTAATTGATCATGCACTGATCACGTGACTGACCATGGCACTAATTACGTGGCTATCATGCACTGTTGACGTGGCTGATCATGCACTGATCACGTGGCTGATCATACACTGTTCACGTGCCTGGTCATGAACAGATCACGTGACTTATCATGACTGATCAACGTGGTTACCTAGCACTGATCACGTGGATATCATGCACTGATCATGTGGCTGATCATACACCTATCACTTGACTGATCATGCACTGATCACGTGGCTATCATGCACTGATCACGTGGCTGATCATACACTGCTCACATGCCTGGTCATCGCACAGATCAACGTGACTAATCATGAACTGATCACGTGGGTATCAGGCACTGATCACGTGGATATCATGCACTGATCATGTGCCTGATCATACACCTATCACGTGACTGATCCTGCAGTGATCACGGGCTATCATGCACTGCTCACGTGGTTGATCATGCAATTATCACATAGCTTACCATGTACTGGTTACGTGGCTGATCATACACTGCTCACTGAATGTGATCATGCAATGATCACGTGGCTATCATGCACTGCTCACGTGGGTTGATCATGCAATGTTCAGGTAGCTACCATGTACTGGTTCACGTGATTGATCATGCATGGATCATGTGACTGATCATGCACTGATCACGTGGCTCTTATGCACTGTTCAGGTGTCTATCATTCACTGATCAGGTGACTATCATCCAGTGCTCACGTGGATAATCATGCACTGATCAGTAGCTATCAATGCACTGATCAACGTGATTGGGCATGCACTGATTCACTGTAACTGATCATGCACTGATCACGGTGACTGATCAGGCACTGATCACGTGGCTATCATGCACTGCTCACGTGGCTGATCATTGCAATGATCACGTAGCTACCAATGCACTGATCACGTGACTGTTTCATGCTCTGATCACGTGACTGATCATAGCACTGATCACGTGGCTATCATGCACTGATCACCGTGGCTGATCAATACACTGACTCGTGCCTGGTCATGCAGAGATCACGGTGACTAATCATGAACTGATTACGTGGCTATAATGCACTGATCAACGTGGCTATCATGCACTGATCAGGTGGTATCATTCACTGATCACTGTGGGCTGAATATGCACTGATCATGTGGCTGGAATCATTGAACTCAATCAAGCGGATGAGCATGCAGTGATCAACATGTCTGAATGGCGCTGATCATCGTGACTGATCAACTTTGGCTATCATGGCACTGGTGATGTCCCTCAGAAGGCAATAATTAAGAGCTGAGCAGGAACGAATCACAAAATCAACAGGCAAATAATCATGGACCTCAGCTGTGACGAATCATTCTGCCAGCTGGGCAATAACATCAACAGCTGAGAGGCAGGGAATAACGCAGCTCAGCTGGCAATAATCAAGCAGATGAAGCCAGGCAGGAGTTAACGCCAGCTCAGCTGGCAATTAATCAAGCTGATTGAGCAGAAAGGAATCCACGCAGCTCAGCTGGAAATTATCCAGCAGATTAATCAGGCAGGAATAACGCAGCTCAGCTCTCAATTGTCACTAAGCTGAGTAGACAGGAATCACGCAGCTCAAGCAGGCCCCTGATCACGTGACATTACCAGTGTACAGGTGGCTGATCATACACTGATCACGTGTATGTGATCATGCACTGAACACGGTGCTATCTTTCTCTGATCACGTGGCTATCATGCATGGACATGTGACTGTGCATGCACTGAACACGTGACTGTTCATTCACTGATCACGTGGTTATTATGCACTGATCACGTGGCTGATCATGCACTGATACCGTGACTGAGCATGGACTGGTCACATGACTATCATGTAGTGATCACGTGACTTAATGGCGCTGATCATGTGACTGATCATGCACTGATCATGTTTGCTATCATACACTGATCATGTGCCTCTGGAGGCAATAAACAAGAGCTGAGTAGGCACGAATCAAACAGTCAGCAGGCAATAATCATGGAAGTCAGCTGTGAGGAATGCTGCTCAGCTGGCAATAATCAAGCAGCTGAGCAGGCAGGAATTACGCAGCACAGCTGGCAATTGTCAAGCCAGATGACAGGCAGGAATCGTGCAGCTCAGCTGGCAATTGTCAAGCAGATGAGCAGACAGTAATCACGCAGCTCAGCAGGCCCTGATCACGTGACTGAGCATGCACTGTTCACGTGGCTGGTCACACACCTGTCACGTGACTGATCATGCACTGATCACGTGGCTCTCATGCACTGATCACGTGTATGCGCATGCACTGATCACGTAACTGTATGCACTGATCATGTAGCTATCTTGCACTGATCACTTGTCTGATCATACACTCATCACAGGGACGATCAATGCCACTGATACGGAACGCATGATCATGCATTGATTACATGACTCCCACATGCCACTGATCACTGGATCGATCATAACACTGATCACGTAACTGATCATGCACTGATCAACGTGACCTGATCCATGCACCTGATCCGTGGCTATCATGGCACTATCAACGTGATTGCCGCATGCACTGATCACGTACTGTATGCACTGATGACGTGGCTATCATGCAGTGGTGAACGTGGCTGATCAATGCACTGATCATGTGACTGATCAATGCACAGTGATCACCCGTCCAAAGCTATCTTGCACTGATCACTAAGCTGATCATCACTCACTCACGGGAACTGATCAGTGCACTGGATCACGACGCTTATCGATGCCATGATTACATGACATCCACATGCACTGAACTCGTGACTGATCATAACACTGGATCACGTGGCTGATCATGCCCTGATCAACGTGACTGATTCATGCACTGATCATGTGACTGATCTTGCACTGATCACGTGGCTATCATGCACTTCTCACGTGGCTGATCATGCAATGGTCACGCAGCTACCATGTACTGGTCACATGACTGATCATGCACTGATCACGTAATTGATCGTGCACTGATCACCTGGCTTATCATGCATTGATCATGTGACTGATCATGTGCTGATCATGTTTGGTGTCATACACTGATAATGTGCCTCTGGAGGCAATGAACAAAGAGCTGAGTAGGCAGGAATCAGTCAGCAGGCAATAATCATGGAACTCAGCTGTGAGAAATCATGCTGCTCCAGCTGGCAATAATCAAGTAGATGAGCAAGGCAGGAATTACGCAGCACAGGTGTCAATTGTCAAGGAGATGACAGGCAGGAATCGTGCAGCTCAGCTGGCAATTGTCAAGCAGATGAGCAGACAGTAATCACGAAGCTCAGCAGGCCCTGATCACGAGACTGAGCATGCACTGTTCACGTGGCTGATCACACACCTATCACGTGACTAATCATGCATGATCACGTGGCTTTTCATGCACTGATCACATGTATGCGCATGCACTGATCACGTAACTGTATGGCCATGATGACGTGGCCTATCATGCACTGATGACGTGGCTGATCATGCAACTGATCATGTGACTGATCATGCACTGATCACGTAGCTATCTTGCACTGATCACTTGGCTGATCATACACTCATCACTGGACTGATCATTGCACTGATCACGTGACTGATCATGCACTGATCATCTGGCTATCATGCACTCATTACCTGTGCTATCGTGCACTGATCACGTGGTTGATCATACACTGATCACGAGACTGATCATACACTGATCACGTGACTGATCATGCACTGATCACGTGACTGATCATACACTGATCACGTGACTGATCATGCACTGATCACATGACTGATAATGCACTGATCATCTGGCTATCATGCACTCATTACGTGGCTATCGTGCACTGATCACGTGGTTGACCATACACTGATCACGAGACTGATCATGCATTGATCACGTCTATATCATGCACGTGATCACATGGACTCCCATCGCACTCATCACCGTGGATGTCATACATTGATCATGTGAACAGATCGTGGCAGTGACCACGTAGCTATCATGCCACATGATCAAGTGGCCTGAATCAGTGACTCTTGCTCCCCGGAAACTGATCATCACTGATCACCGTGGACTATCATCGCAGTGCTCAAAGTGGCTGATCATGGCATGATCACGGTAGCTACCATGGTACTGGTCACGTGACTCATCATGCACAGATCACGTAAGTGATTCAACTGCACTGTTCACTGTGGACCTGATCAGGGTACTGATCAACGTGACTGATCATGGACTGATCACGTGGCTATCATGACTCTGCTAACGTGGCTGATCATGCAATGATCACGCAGCTACTATGTACTGGTCACATGACTGATCATGCACTGATCACGTTAATTGATCATGCACTGATCACTCGGCTTATCATGCATTGATCATGTGACTGATCATGTGCTGATCATGTTTGGTGTCATACTCTGATCATGTGCCTCTGGAGGCAATGAACAAAGAGCTGAGTAGGCAGGAATCAGTCAGCAGGCAATAATCATGGAACTCAGCTCTGAGAAATCATGCTGCTCAGCTGCAATAATCAAGTAGATGAGCAGGCAGGAATTACGCAGCACAGGTGTCAATTGTCAAGGAGATGACAGGCAGGAATCGTGCAGCTCAGCTGGCAATTGTCAAGCAGATGAGCAGACAGTAATCTCGAAGCTCAGCAGGCCCTGATCACGAGACCGAGCATGCACTGTTTCACGTGGCTGATCAACACACCTATCACGTGACTGATCATGCACTGATCACGTGCTCTCATGCACTGATCACGTGTATGCGCATGCACTGATCACGTAACTGTATGCACTGATCACGTAGCTATCTTGCACTGATCACTTGTCTGATCATACACTCATCACGGGACTGATAATGCACTGATTACATGAACTCCACATGCACTGATCACGTGACTTGATCATAACACTGATCACGTGACTGATCATGCACTGATCCACATGATGATAATGCACTGATCATCTGGCTATCATGCACTCATTACCTGGCTATCGTGCCACTGATCACGTGGTTGATATACAGTGATCACGTGCCTGATCATGCACTGATCACGTCTATATCATGCACTGATCACATGACTGCCCATGCACTGATTCACGTGGATGATATACACTGATCATGGTGACAGATCAGTGCAGTGATCATTTGGCTATCAATGCACTGATCAAATGGCTGATCATACTCTGCTCCCGAAACTGATCATGCACTGATCACGTGACTTATCATGCACTGCTCAAGTGGCTGATCATGCAATGATCACGTAGCTACCATGTACTGGATCCGTGAGTGACCATGCACTGATCACGTAATTGATCATCGCACTGATCACGTGACTGACCATGCACTAATTACGTGGCTATCATGCACTGTTGACGTGGCTGATCATGCACTGATCACGTGGCTGATCATACACTGTTCACGTGCCTGGTCATGAACAGATCACGTGACTTATCATGAACTGATCACGTGGGTACCAGGCACTGATCACGTGGATATTCATGCACTGATCATGTGGCTGATCATACACCTATCACTTGACTGATCATGCACTGATCACGTGGCTATCATGCACTATCACTGTGGCTGATCATACACTGCTCACATGCCTGGTCATGCACAGATCACGTGACTAATCATGAACTGATCACGTGGGTATCAGGCACTGATCACGTGGAATATCATGGCACTGATCATTGTGCCTGATCATACACCTATCACGTGACTGATCCTGCAGTGATCACGTGGCTATCATGCCACTGCTCACGTGGGTTGATCATGCACATTATCACATAGCTACCATGTACTGGTTACGTGGCTGATCATAGCAAACTGCTCACTGAAGTGATCAGCAATGATCACGGTGGCTATCATGCACTGCTCACGTGGTTGATCATGCAATGTTCAGGTATGCTACCATGTACTGGTCACGTGACTTGATCATGCATGGATCATGTGACTGATCATGCACTGATCACCGTGGCTCTTATGCACTGTTCAGGTGTCTATCATTCACTGATCAGGTGACTATCATCCAGTGCTCACGTGGATAATCATGCACTGATCATGTAGCTATCATGCACTGATCACGTGATTGGGCATGCACTGATCACGTAACTGATCATGCACTGATCACGTGGACTGATCAGGCACTGATCACGTGGCTATCATGCACTGCTCACGTGGCTGATCATGCAATGATCACGTAGCTACCATGCACTGATCACGTGACTGTTCATGCTCTGATCACGTGACCTGATCATGCACTGATCACGTGGCCTATCATGCACTGATCACGTGGCTGATCATACACTGATCTCGTGCCTGGTCATGCAGAGATCACGTGGACTAATCATGAACTGATTACGTGGCTATAATGGCACTGATCACGTGGCTATCATGCACTGATTCAGGTGGCTATCATTCACTGATCACCGTGGCTGAATGATGCACTGATCATGTGGCTGAACATGAACTCATCAAGCGGGATGAGCATGCAGTGAATCACATGTCTGAATGGCGCTGATATGTGACTGAACACATGGATATCATGCCCTGGAGAAGTCCCTAAGAAGGCAAAAGTTAAAGCGCTGAGCAGGAACGAATCACAAAATCAACAGGCAATAATCATGGACCTCAGCTGTTGACGAATCATTCTGCATCAGCTGGCAATAATCAACAGCTGAGCAGGCAGGAATAACGCAGCTCAGCTGGCAATAATCAAGCAGATGAGCAGGCAGGAAGTAACGCAGCACTCAGCTGGCAATTATCAAGCTGATGAGCAGAAAGGAATCACGCAGCTCAGCTGGAAATTATCCAGCAGATTATCAGGCAGGAATAACGCAGCTCAGCTCTCAATTGTCACTAAGCTGAGTAGACAGGAATCCACGCAGCTCAGCAGGCCTGATCACGTGACATTACCCAGTGTACAGGTGGCTGATCATACACTGATCACGTGTATGTGATCATGCACTGAACACGGTGCTATCTTTCTCTGATCACGTGGCTATCATGCATGGACATGTGACTGGTGCATGCACTGAACACGTGACTGTTCATTCACTGATCACGTGGTTATTATGCACATGATCACGTGGTGATCATGCACTGATACCGTGACTGAGCATGGACTGGTCACATGACTATCATGTAGTGATCACGTGACTTAATGGCGCTGATCATGTGAATGATCATGCACTGATCATGTTTGCTATCATACACTGATCATGTGCCTCTGGAGGCAATAAACAAAGAGCTGATAGGCCACGAATCAACAGTCAGCAGGCAATAATCATGGAAGTCAGCTGTGAGGAATGCTGCTCAGCTGGCAATAATCAAGCAGCTGGCAGGCAGGAATTACGCAGCACAGCTGGCAATTGTCAAGCAGATGACAGGCAGGAATGTGCAGCTCAGCTGGCAATTGTCAAGCAGATGAGCAGACAGTAATCACGCAGCTCAGCAGGCCCTGATCACGTGACTGAGCATGCACTGTTCACGTGGCTGGTCACACACCTGTACGTGACTGATCATGCACTGATCACGTGGCTCTCATGCACTGATCACGTGTATGCGCATGCACTGATCACGTAACTGTATGCACTGATCATGTAGCTATCTTGCACTGATCACTTGTCTGATCATACACTCATCACGGGACTGATCATGCACTGATCACGACGCTATCATGCATTGATTACATGACTCCACATGCACTGATCACGTGGATGATCATACACTGATCACGTAACTGATCATGCACTGATCACGTGACTGATCATGCACTGATCACGTGGCTATCATGCACTTATCACGTGATTGCGCATGCACTGATCACGTAACTGTATGCACTGATGACGTGGCTATCATGCAGTGGTGACGTGGCTGATCATGCACTGATCATGTGACTGATCATGCACTGATCAGCGTAGCTATACTTGCACTGATCACTAAGCTGATCATACACTCATCACGGGATCTCGATTATGCACTGGATCAACGACGCTTTATCATGCATTGATTACCATGGACTTCCACATGCACTGATTCGTGACTGAATCATACACTGATCACAGTGGCTGATCATGCACTGATCACGTGACTGATCTTGCACTGATCACGTGGCTATCATGCACTTCTCACGTGCTGATCATGCAATGGTCAGCAGCTACCATGTACTTGGTCACATGACTGATCATGCACTGATCACGTAATTGATCGTGCACTGATCACCTGGCTTATCATGCATTGATCATGTGACTGATCATGTGCTGATCATGTTTGGTGTCATACACTGATAATGTGCCTCTGGAGGCAATGAACAAAGAGCTGAGTAGGCAGGAATCAGTCAGCAGGCAATAATCATGGAACTCAGCTGTGAGAAATCATGCTGCTCAGCTGGCAATAATCAAGTAGATGAGCAGGCAGGAATTACGCAGCACAGGTGTCAATTGTCAAGGAGATGACAGGCAGGAATCGTGCAGCTCAGCTGGCAATTGTCAAGCAGATGAGCAGACAGTAATCACGAAGCTCAGCAGGCCCTGATCACGAGACTGAGCATGCACTGTTCACGTGGCTGATCACACACCTATCACGTGACTAATCATGCACTGATCACGTGGCTTTCATGCACTGATCACATGTATGCGCATGCACTGATCACGTAACTGTATGCACTGATGAGGCTATCATGCACTGATGACGTGGCTGATCATGCACTGATCATGTGACTGATCATGCACTGATCACGTAGCTATCTTGCACTGATCACTTGGCTGATCATACACTCATCACTGGACTGATCATGCACTGATCACGTGACTGATCATGCACTGATCATCTGGCTATCATGCACTCATTACCTGGCTATCGTGCACTGATCACGTGGTTGATCATACACTGATCACGAGACTGATCATACACTGATCACGTGACTGATCATGCACTGATCACGTGACTGATCATACACTGATCACGTGACTGATCATGCACTGATCACATGACTGATAATGCACTGATCATCTGGCTATCATGCACTCATTACGTGGCTATCGTGCACTGATCACGTGGTTGACCATACACTGATCACGAGACTGATCATGCATTGATCACGTCTATATCATGCACTGATCACATGACTGCCCATGCACTCATCACGTGGATGATCATACACTGATCATGTGACAGATCATGCAGTGACCACGTAGCTATCATGCACTGATCAAGTGGCTGATCATACTCTGCTCCCGAAACTGATCATGCACTGATCACGTGACTATCATGCAGTGCTCAAGTGGCTGATCATGCAATGATCACGTAGCTACCATGTACTGGTCACGTGACTCATCATGCACAGATCACGTAAGTGATCATGCACTGTTCACGTGACTGATCATGTACTGATCACGTGACTGATCATGCACTGATCACGTGGCTATCATGCACTGCTCACGTGGTGATCATACAATGATCACGTAGCAACCATGTACTGGTCACGTGACTGATCATGCACTGATCACGTAATTGATCCTGCACTGATCACGTGGCTCATCATGCACGCATCACGTGACTGTTCACGCACCTATCACTTGACTGATCATGCACTGATCACTTGGCTGATCATACACGGTTCACGTGCCTGGTCATGCACAGATCACGTGACTAATCATGAACTGATCACGTGGCTATAATTCACTGATCATGTGGATATCATGCACTGATTACGTGCCTGTCATGCACAGATCACGTGACTAATAATGAACTGATCACGTAGGTATCATGCACTGATCACGTTACTGATTATACACTGTTCTCGTGTCTGATCATGCACTGATCACGTGGATGATCATACACTGCTCACGTAGCTGATCATGCACTGATCACGTGTCTATCATGCAGTGCTCACATGGCTGACCCTGCAATGATC
>NW_020190361.1:0-46539 GCF_002263795.3 Bos taurus
TGATCATTTACGTGATCTGAGCATGATCAGTCACGTGACCAGTACATGGTTGCTACGTGATCATTGCATGATCAGCCACGTGATCAGTGCATGATATCCACGTGATCAGTGAATGATAGCCACGTGATTAGTGCATGATAGCCACGTGATCAGTGCATGATCAGTCACGTGATACGTGTGTGATCAGCCACGTGATCAGTGCATGATGAGTCAGGTGATCAGTGCAGGATTAATTACGTGATCAGGCATGATCAGTCACGTGGACCAGTACATGGTCGCTACGTGTTCATGCATGATCAGCCACGTGAGCAGGGCATGATAGCCACGTGATCAGTGCATGATCAGTCACGTGATCAGTACATGATCAGTCAACTGAACAGTGCATGATCATTACGTGATCTGAGCATGATCAGTCACGTGACCAGTACATGGTAGCTGCGTGATCATTGCATGATCAGCCAAGTTAGCAGTGCATGATAGCCACGTGATCAGTGCATGCTATCCATTGATCAGTGCATGATCAATCACGTGATCAGTGTATGATCAGCCACCAGTGAACAGTGCATGCTCAGTCACGTTGATCCGGCCTGCTGAGCTGCGTGATTAGTGTCTGCTCATCTGCTTGACAATTGCCAGTCTGAGCTGCACGATTCCTGCCTGTCATCTGCTTGACAATTGCCAGCTGTGCTGTGTAATTCCTGCCTGCTCAGCTGCTTGATTATTGCCAGCCTGAGCAGCATGATTCCTCACAGCTGAGTTCCATGATTATTGCCTGCTGACTGTTTGATTCGTGCCTACTCAGCTCTTTGTTTATTGCCTCCAGAGGCACATGATCAGTGTATGATAGCAAACATGATCAGCGCATGATCAGTCACATGATCAGCGCCATTAAGTCACGTGATCACTACATGATAGTCATGTGATCAGTCCATGCTCAGTCACGGTATCAGTGCATGATGAGCCACGTGATCAGTGCATGATAGCCACGTTATCATTGCATGATAGCCAAATGATCAGTGCATGATCAGTCAGGTGATCATTACATGATAGCTACGTAATCAGTTCATGATTAGTCACCTGATCTGTGCATGACCAGGCAGGTGATCAGTGTATGATCAGCCACGTTAGCAGTTCAATATAGCCACGTGATCAGTGCATGATCAGTCACCTGATGGGAGTATAATCGGTCAAGTGAACGGTACATGGTAGCTTCATGATCATTGCATGATCAGCCACGTGATCAGTGCATGATAGCCACTTGATCAGTGCATGATCAGCCACGTGATCAGTGCATGATCAGTCACGTGATCAGTGCATGATCAGCCACATGATCAGTGCATGATCAATTACGTCATCAGTGCATGATCAGTCACGTGACCAGTACATGGTAGCTGCGTGATCATTGCATGATCAGCCAAGTTAGCAGTGCATGATAGCCACGTGATCAGTGCATGATCAGTCACGTGATACGTGTGTGATCAGCCACGTGATCAGTGCATGAAGAGTCAGGTGATCAGTGCATGATCAATTACGTGATCAGTGCATGATCAGTCACGTGACCAGTACATGGTCACTACGTGTTCATTGCATGATCAGCCACGTGAGCAGGGCATGATAGCCACGTGATCAGTGCATGATCAGTCACGTGATCAGTACATGATCAGTCAACTGAACAGTGCATGATCATTTACGTGATCTGAGCATGATCAGTCACGTGACCAGTATATGGTAGCTACGTGAACATTGCATGACCAGCCAGGTGAGAAGTGCATGATAGCCACGTGATGTGTGCATGATCAGTTACGTGAGCAGAGTATGATCAGCCACGTGATCAGTGCATGAGTGCCACGTGATCAGTGCATGATCAGTCACGTGACAGGTGTGCGGTAAGCCACGTGAACAGTGCATGTTCAGCCACGTGATCAGTGCATGATATCCACGTGATCAGTGCATGATCAGTCACGTGATCAGTACATGATCAGTCAACTGAACAGTGCATGATCATTTACGTGATCTCAGCATGATCAGTCACGTGACCAGTATATGGTAGCTATGTGAACATTGCATGACCAGCCAAGTGAGAAGTGCATGATAGCCACCTGATGTGTTCATGATCAGTTTCGTGAGCAGAATATGATCAGCCACGTGATCAGTGCATGAGTGCCACGTGATCAGTGCATGATCAGTCACATGACAGTTGTGTGATAAGCCACATGAACAGTGCATGTTCAGCAACGTGATCAGTGCATGATATCCACGTGATCAGTGCATGATCAGTTACGTGAACAGTGTATGATCAGACACGTGAGCAGTGCATGGTCAGACACGTGAACAGTGTATGATCAAACACGTGATCAGTGCATGATATCCACGTGATCAGTGCATGATCAGTCTCGTGAACAGTGCATGATAAGTCACCTGATCAGTGTATGATCAATTACGTGATCAGTGCATGATCACTCACGTGACCAGTACATGGTAGCTACGTGATCATTGCATGATCAGCCACGTGAGCAGTGCATGATAGCCGCGTGATCACTGCATGATCTGTGACATGATCAGTGTATGTTTATCCACGTGATCAGTGCATGGGCAGTCAGGTGATCATTGCATGATACAGACGTGATCAGTGCAAGATCAGTCTCGTGATCAGTGTATGATGAACCACATGATCAGTGCACGATAGGCAGGTAATGAGTGCACGATAGCCAGATGATCAGGGCATTATCAGTCACGTGATCAGTGTATGATCAGCCAAGTAATCAGTGCATGATTGCCAACTCAGCCGTGCATGATCAGTCACGTGATCAGTGCATGGTCAGTCACGTGATCAGTGCATGATCAGTCACGTGATCACTGCATGATAGCCACGTGATCAGTGCATGATCAGTCACGTGATCAGTGCATGATCAGCCACGTGATCAGTGCATGGTCAGACACGTAAACAGTGTATGATCAGCCACGTGATCAGTGCATGATATCCAAGTGATCAGTGCATGATCAATCACGTGATAAGTGTATGATCAGCCACGTGAACAGTGCATGCTCAGTCACGTGATCAGGGCCTGCTGAGCTGCGTGATTACTGTCTGCTCATCTGCTTGACAATTGCCAGCTGAGCTGCACGATTCCTGCCTGTCATCTGCTTGACAATTGCCCGCTGTGCTGCGTAATTCCTGCCTGCTCAGCTGCTTGATTATTGCCAGCTGAGCAGCATGATTCCTCACAGCTGAGTTCCATGATTATTGCCTGCTGACTGTTTGATTCGTGCCTACTCAGCTCTTTGTTTATTGCCTCCAGAGGCACATGATCAGTGTATGATAGCAAACATGATCAGCGCATGATCAGTCCACATGATCAGCGCCATTAAGTCACGTGATCACTACATGATAGTCATGTGATCAGTCCATGCTCAGTCACGGTATCAGTGCATGATCAGCCACATGATCAGTGCATGATCTGTCACATGATTAGTGTATGATCATTCACGTGATCAGTGCATGGGCAGTCATGTGATCAGTGCATGATTAGACGTGATCAGTGCATTTTCAGTCTCATGGTCAGTGCATGATAGCCACGTGATCAGTGCATGATCAGTCACCTGATGGGTGTATTATCATTCACGTGACCGGTACATGGTAGATATATGATCAGTGTATGACCAGCCATGTGATAAGTGCATGATAGCCACGTGATCAGTGCATGATCAGCCACGTGATCAGTGCATGATCAGTCACGTGATCAGTGCATGATCAGCCACATGATCAGTGCATGATCAATTACGTCATCAGTGCATGATCAGTCACGTGACCAGTACATGGTAGCTGCGTGATCATTGCATGATCAGCCAAGTTAGCAGTGCATGATAGCCACGTGATCATGCATGATCAGTCACGTGATCAGTGCAGGATTATTCACGTGTTCAGTGCATGATCAGCCACGTGATCAGTGCATGATCAATTACGTGATCAGTGCATGATCAGTCACATGACCAGTACATGCTTGCTACGTGATCATTGCGTGATCAGCCACGTGATCAGTGCATGATCAATTACGTCATCAGTGCATGATCAGCCACATGATCAGTGCATGATCAATTACGTCATCAGTGCATGATCAGTCACGTGACCAGTTCATGGTAGCTGCGTGATCATTGCATGATCAGCCAAGTTAGCAGTGCATGATAGCCACATGATCAGTGCATGATCAGTCACGTGATCAGTGCATGATTATTCACGTGTTCAGTGCATGATCAGCCACATGATCAGTGCATGATCAATTACGTGATCAGTCCATGATCAGTCAGGTGACCAGTATATTGTAGCTACGTGATCATTGCATGATCAGCCACGTGATCAGTGCTTGATAGCCACGTGATCAGTGAATGATAGCCACGTGATTAGTGCATGATAGCCATGTGATCAGTGCATGATCAGTCACGTGACCAGGACATGGTTGCTACGTGATCTTTGCATGATCAGCCACGTGAGTACTTCATGATAGCCACATGATCAGTACATGTTCAGTCAACTGAACAGTGCATGATCATTTACGTGATCTGAGCATGATCAGTCACGTGACCAGTACATGGTTGCTACGTGATCATTGCATGATCAGCCACGTGATCAGTGCATGATATCCACGTGATCAGTGAATGATAGCCACGTGATTAGTGCATGATAGCCACGTGATCAGTGCATGATCAGTCACGTGATACGTGTGTGATCAGCCACGTGATCAGTGCATGATGAGTCAGGTGATCAGTGCAGGATTAATTACGTGATCAGTGCATGATCAGTCACGTGACCAGTACATGGTCGCTACGTGTTCATTGCATGATCAGCCACGTGAGCAGGGCATGATAGCCACGTGATCAGTGCATGATCAGTCACGTGATCAGTACATGATCAGTCAACTGAACAGTGCATGATCATTTACGTGATCTGAGCATGATCAGTCACGTGACCAGTACATGGTAGCTGCGTGATCATTGCATGATCAGCCAAGTTAGCAGTGCATGATAGCCACGTGATCAGTGCATGCTATCCATGTGATCAGTGCATGATCAATCACGTGATCAGTGTATGATCAGCCACGTGAACAGTGCATGCTCAGTCACGTGATCCGGGCCTGCTGAGCTGCGTGATTAGTGTCTGCTCATCTGCTTGACAATTGCCAGCTGAGCTGCACGATTCCTGCCTGTCATCTGCTTGACAATTGCCAGCTGTGCTGTGTAATTCCTGCCTGCTCAGCTGCTTGATTATTGCCAGCTGAGCAGCATGATTCCTCACAGCTGAGTTCCATGATTATTGCCTGCTGACTGTTTGATTCGTGCCTACTCAGCTCTTTGTTTATTGCCTCCAGAGGCACATGATCAGTGTATGATAGCAAACATGATCAGCGCATGATCAGTCACATGATCAGCGCCATTAAGTCACGTGATCACTACATGATAGTCATGTGATCAGTCCATGCTCAGTCACGGTATCAGTGCATGATGAGCCACGTGATCAGTGCATGATAGCCACGTTATCATTGCATGATAGCCAAATGATCAGTGCATGATCAGTCAGGTGATCATTACATGATAGCTACGTAATCAGTTCATGATTAGTCACCTGATCTGTGCATGACCAGGCAGGTGATCAGTGTATGATCAGCCACGTTAGCAGTTCAATATAGCCACGTGATCAGTGCATGATCAGTCACCTGATGGGAGTATAATCGGTCAAGTGAACGGTACATGGTAGCTTCATGATCATTGCATGATCAGCCACGTGATCAGTGCATGATAGCCACTTGATCAGTGCATGATCAGCCACGTGATCAGTGCATGATCAGTCACGTGATCAGTGCATGATCAGCCACATGATCAGTGCATGATCAATTACGTCATCAGTGCATGATCAGTCACGTGACCAGTACATGGTAGCTGCGTGATCATTGCATGATCAGCCAAGTTAGCAGTGCATGATAGCCACGTGATCAGTGCATGATCAGTCACGTGATACGTGTGTGATCAGCCACGTGATCAGTGCATGAAGAGTCAGGTGATCAGTGCATGATCAATTACGTGATCAGTGCATGATCAGTCACGTGACCAGTACATGGTCACTACGTGTTCATTGCATGATCAGCCACGTGAGCAGGGCATGATAGCCACGTGATCAGTGCATGATCAGTCACGTGATCAGTACATGATCAGTCAACTGAACAGTGCATGATCATTTACGTGATCTGAGCATGATCAGTCACGTGACCAGTATATGGTAGCTACGTGAACATTGCATGACCAGCCAGGTGAGAAGTGCATGATAGCCACGTGATGTGTGCATGATCAGTTACGTGAGCAGAGTATGATCAGCCACGTGATCAGTGCATGATTGCCACGTGATCAGTGCATGATCAGTCACGTGACAGGTGTGCGGTAAGCCACGTGAACAGTGCATGTTCAGCCACGTGATCAGTGCATGATATCCACGTGATCAGTGCATGATCAGTCACGTGATCAGTACATGATCAGTCAACTGAACAGTGCATGATCATTTACGTGATCTCAGCATGATCAGTCACGTGACCAGTATATGGTAGCTATGTGAACATTGCATGACCAGCCAAGTGAGAAGTGCATGATAGCCACCTGATGTGTTCATGATCAGTTTCGTGAGCAGAATATGATCAGCCACGTGATCAGTGCATGAGTGCCACGTGATCAGTGCATGATCAGTCACATGACAGTTGTGTGATAAGCCACATGAACAGTGCATGTTCAGCAACGTGATCAGTGCATGATATCCACGTGATCAGTGCATGATCAGTTACGTGAACAGTGTATGATCAGACACGTGAGCAGTGCGTGGTCAGACACGTGAACAGTGTATGATCAAACACGTGATCAGTGCATGATATCCACATGATCAGTGCATGATCAGTCTCGTGAACAGTGCATGATAAGTCACCTGATCAGTGTATGATCAATTACGTGATCAGTGCATGATCACTCACGTGACCAGTACATGGTAGCTACGTGATCATTGCATGATCAGCCACGTGAGCAGTGCATGATAGCCGCGTGATCACTGCATGATCTGTGACATGATCAGTGTATGTTTATCCACGTGATCAGTGCATGGGCAGTCAGGTGATCAGTGCATGATACAGACGTGATCAGTGCAAGATCAGTCTCGTGATCAGTGTATGATGAACCACGTGATCAGTGCACGAAAGGCAGGTAATGAGTGCACGATAGCCAGATGATCAGGGCATTATCAGTCACGTGATCAGTGTATGATCAGCCAAGTAATCAGTGCATGATTGCCAACTCATCAGTGCATGATCAGTCACGTGATCAGAGCATGGTCAGTCACGTGATCAGTGCATGATCAGTCACGTGATCACTGCATGATAGCCACGTGATCAGTGCATGATCAGTCACGTGATCAGTGCATGATCAGCCACGTGATCAGTGCATGGTCAGACACGTAAACAGTGTATGATCAGCCACGTGATCAGTGCATGATATCCAAGTGATCAGTGCATGATCAATCACGTGATAAGTGTATGATCAGCCACGTGAACAGTGCATGCTCAGTCACGTGATCAGGGCCTGCTGAGCTGCGTGATTACTGTCTGCTCATCTGCTTGACAATTGCCAGCTGAGCTGCACGATTCCTGCCTGTCATCTGCTTGACAATTGCCCGCTGTGCTGCGTAATTCCTGCCTGCTCAGCTGCTTGATTATTGCCAGCTGAGCAGCATGATTCCTCACAGCTGAGTTCCATGATTATTGCCTGCTGACTGTTTGATTCGTGCCTACTCAGCTCTTTGTTTATTGCCTCCAGAGGCACATGATCAGTGTATGATAGCAAACATGATCAGCGCATGATCAGTCCACATGATCAGCGCCATTAAGTCACGTGATCACTACATGATAGTCATGTGATCAGTCCATGCTCAGTCACGGTATCAGTGCATGATCAGCCACGTGATCAGTGCATGATCTGTCACATGATTAGTGTATGATCATTCACGTGATCAGTGCATGGGCAGTCATGTGATCAGTGCATGATTAGACGTGATCAGTGCATTTTCAGTCTCATGGTCAGTGCATGATAGCCACGTGATCAGTGCATGATCAGTCACCTGATGGGTGTATTATCATTCACGTGACCGGTACATGGTAGATATATGATCAGTGTATGACCAGCCATGTGATAAGTGCATGATAGCCACGTGATCAGTGCATGATCAGCCACGTGATCAGTGCATGATCAGTCACGTGATCAGTGCATGATCAGCCACATGATCAGTGCATGATCAATTACGTCATCAGTGCATGATCAGTCACGTGACCAGTACATGGTAGCTGCGTGATCATTGCATGATCAGCCAAGTTAGCAGTGCATGATAGCCACGTGATCAGTGCATGCTATCCATGTGATCAGTGCATGATCAATCACGTGATCAGTGTATGATCAGCCACGTGAAGAGTGCCTGCTCAGTCACGTGATCCGGGCCTGCTGAGCTGCGTGATTAGTGTCTGCTCATCTGCTTGACAATTGCCAGCTGAGCTGCACGATTCCTGCCTGTCATGTGCTTGACAATTGCCAGCTGTGCTGTGTAATTCCTGCCTGCTCAGCTGCTTGATTATTGCCAGCTGAGCAGCATGATTCCTCACAGCTGAGTTCCATGATTATTGCCTGCTGACTGTTTGATTCGTGCCTACTCAGCTCTTTGTTTATTGCCTCCAGAGGCACATGATCAGTGTATGATAGCAAACATGATCAGCGCATGATCAGTCACATGATCAGCGCCATTAAGTCACGTGATCACTACATGATAGTCATGTGATCAGTCCATGCTCAGTCACGGTATCAGTGCATGATGAGCCACGTGATCAGTGCATGATAGCCACGTTATCATTGCATGATAGCCAAATGATCAGTGCATGATCAGCCAGGTGATCATTACATGATAGCTACGTAATCAGTTCATGATTAGTCACCTGATCTGTGCATGACCAGGCAGGTGATCAGTGTATGATCAGCCACGTTAGCAGTTCAATATAGCCACGTGATCAGTGCATGATCAGTCACCTGATGGGAGTATGATCGGTCAAGTGAACGGTACATGGTAGCTTCATGATCATTGCATGATCAGCCACGTGATCAGTGCATGATAGCCACTTGATCAGGGCATGATCAGCCACGTGATCAGTGCATGATCAGTCACGTGATCAGTGCATGATCAGCCACATGATCAGTGCATGATCAATTACGTCATCAGTGCATGATCAGTCACGTGACCAGTACATGGTAGCTGCGTGATCATTGCATGATCAGCCAAGTTAGCAGTGCATGATAGCCACGTGATCAGTGCATGATCAGTCACGTGATACGTGTGGGATCAGCCACGTGATCAGTGCATGAAGAGTCAGGTGATCAGTGCATGATCAATTACGTGATCAGTGCATGATCAGTCACGTGACCAGTACATGGTCGCTACGTGTTCATTGCATGATCAGCCACGTGAGCAGGGCATGATAGCCACGTGATCAGTGCATGATCAGTCACGTGATCAGTACATGATCAGTCAACTGAACAGTGCATGATCATTTACGTGATCTGAGCATGATCAGTCACGTGACCAGTATATGGTAGCTACGTGAACATTGCATGACCAGCCAGGTGAGAAGTGCATGATAGCCACCTGATGTGTGCATGATCAGTTACGTGAGCAGAGTATGATCAGCCACGTGATTAGTGCATGAGTGCCACGTGATCAGTGCATGATCAGTCACGTGACAGGTGTGCGGTAAGCCACGTGAACAGTGCATGTTCAGCCACGTGATCAGTGCATGATATCCACGTGATCAGTGCATGATCAGTCACGTGATCAGTACATGATCAGTCAACTGAACAGTGCATGATCATTTACGTGATCTCAGCATGATCAATCACGTGACCAGTATATGGTATCTATGTGAACATTGCATGACCAGCCAAGTGAGAAGTGCATGATAGCCACCTGATGTGTTCATGATCAGTTTCGTGAGCAGAATATGATCAGCCACGTGATCAGTGCATGAGTGCCACGTGATCAGTGCATGATCAGTCACATGACAGTTGTGTGATAAGCCACATGAACAGTGCATGTTCAGCAACGTGATCAGTGCATGATATCCACGTGATCAGTGCATGATCAGTTACGTGAACAGTGTATGATCAGACACGTGAGCAGTGCATGGTCAGACACGTGAACAGTGTATGATCAAACACGTGATCAGTGCATGATATCCACGTGATCAGTGCATGATCAGTCTCGTGAACAGTGCATGATAAGTCACCTGATCAGTGTATGATCAATTACGTGATCAGTGCATGATCACTCACGTGACCAGTACATGGTAGCTACGTGATCATTGCATGATCAGCCACGTGAGCAGTGCATGATAGCCGCGTGATCACTGCATGATCTGTGACATGATCAGTGTATGTTTATCCACGTGATCAGTGCATGGGCAATCAGGTGATCAGTGCATGATACAGACGTGATCAGTGCAAGATCAGTCTCGTGATCAGTGTATGATGAACCACATGATCAGTGCACGATAGGCAGGTAATGAGTGCACGATAGCCAGATGATCAGGGCATTATCAGTCACGTGATCAGTGTATGATCAGCCAAGTAATCAGTGCATGATTGCCAACTCAGCCGTGCATGATCAGTCACGTGATCAGTGCATGGTCAGTCACGTGATCAGTGCATGATCAGTCACGTGATCACTGCATGATAGCCACGTGATCAGTGCATGATCAGTCACGTGATCAGTGCATGATCAGCCACGTGATCAGTGCATGGTCAGACACGTAAACAGTGTATGATCAGCCACGTGATCAGTGCATGATATCCAAGTGATCAGTGCATGATCAATCACGTGATAAGTGTATGATCAGCCACGTGAACAGTGCATGCTCAGTCACGTGATCAGGGCCTGCTGAGCTGCGTGATTACTGTCTGCTCATCTGCTTGACAATTGCCAGCTGAGCTGCACGATTCCTGCCTGTCATCTGCTTGACAATTGCCCGCTGTGCTGCGTAATTCCTGCCTGCTCAGCTGCTTGATTATTGCCAGCTGAGCAGCATGATTCCTCACAGCTGAGTTCCATGATTATTGCCTGCTGACTGTTTGATTCGTGCCTACTCAGCTCTTTGTTTATTGCCTCCAGAGGCACATGATCAGTGTATGAAAGCAAACATGATCAGCGCATGATCAGTCCACATGATCAGCGCCATTAAGTCACGTGATCACTACATGATAGTCATGTGATCAGTCCATGCTCAGTCACGGTATCAGTGCATGATCAGCCACATGATCAGTGCATGATCTGTCACATGATTAGTGTATGATCATTCACGTGATCAGTGCATGGGCAGTCATGTGATCAGTGCATGATTAGACGTGATCAGTGCATTTTCAGTCTCATGGTCAGTGCATGATAGCCACGTGATCAGTGCATGATCAGTCACCTGATGGGTGTATTATCATTCACGTGACCGGTACATGGTAGATATATGATCAGTGTATGACCAGCCATGTGATAAGTGCATGATAGCCACGTGATCAGTGCATGATCAGCCACGTGATCAGTGCATGATCAGTCACGTGATCAGTGCATGATCAGCCACATGATCAGTGCATGATCAATTACGTCATCAGTGCATGATCAGTCACGTGACCAGTACATGGTAGCTGCGTGATCATTGCATGATCAGCCAAGTTAGCAGTGCATGATAGCCACGTGATCAGTGCATGATCAGTCACGTGATCAGTGCAGGATTATTCACGTGTTCAGTGCATGATCAGCCACGTGATCAGTGCATGATCAATTACGTGATCAGTGCATGATCAGTCACATGACCAGTACATGCTTGCTACGTGATCATTGCGTGATCAGCCACGTGATCAGTGCATGATCAATTACGTCATCAGTGCATGATCAGCCACATGATCAGTGCATGATCAATTACGTCATCAGTGCATGATCAGTCACGTGACCAGTTCATGGTAGCTGCGTGATCATTGCATGATCAGCCAAGTTAGCAGTGCATGATAGCCACATGATCAGTGCATGATCAGTCACGTGATCAGTGCATGATTATTCACGTGTTCAGTGCATGATCAGCCACATGATCAGTGCATGATCAATTACGTGATCAGTCCATGATCAGTCAGGTGACCAGTATATTGTAGCTACGTGATCATTGCATGATCAGCCACGTGATCAGTGCATGATAGCCACGTGATCAGTGAATGATAGCCACGTGATTAGTGCATGATAGCCATGTGATCAGTGCATGATCAGTCACGTGACCAGGACATGGTTGCTACGTGATCTTTGCATGATCAGCCACGTGAGTACTTCATGATAGCCACATGATCAGTACATGTTCAGTCAACTGAACAGTGCATGATCATTTACGTGATCTGAGCATGATCAGTCACGTGACCAGTACATGGTTGCTACGTGATCATTGCATGATCAGCCACGTGATCAGTGCATGATATCCACGTGATCAGTGAATGATAGCCACGTGATTAGTGCATGATAGCCACGTGATCAGTGCATGATCAGTCACGTGATACGTGTGTGATCAGCCACGTGATCAGTGCATGATGAGTCAGGTGATCAGTGCAGGATTAATTACGTGATCAGTGCATGATCAGTCACGTGACCAGTACATGGTCGCTACGTGTTCATTGCATGATCAGCCACGTGAGCAGGGCATGATAGCCACGTGATCAGTGCATGATCAGTCACGTGATCAGTACATGATCAGTCAACTGAACAGTGCATGATCATTTACGTGATCTGAGCATGATCAGTCACGTGACCAGTATATGGTAGCTACGTGAACATTGCATGACCAGCCAGGTGAGAAGTGCATGATAGCCACGTGATGTGTGCATGATCAGTTACGTGAGCAGAGTATGATCAGCCACGTGATCAGTGCCTGAGTGCCACGTGATCAGTGCATGATCAGTCACGTGACAGGTGTGCGGTAAGCCACGTGAACAGTGCATGTTCAGCCACGTGATCAGTGCATGATATCCACGTGATCAGTGCATGATCAGTCACGTGATCAGTACATGATCAGTCAACTGAACAGTGCATGATCATTTACGTGATCTCAGCATGATCAGTCACGTGACCAGTATATGGTAGCTATGTGAACATTGCATGACCAGCCAAGTGAGAAGTGCATGATAGCCACCTGATGTGTTCATGATCAGTTTCGTGAGCAGAATATGATCAGCCACGTGATCAGTGCATGAGTGCCACGTGATCAGTGCATGATCAGTCACATGACAGTTGTGTGATAAGCCACATGAACAGTGCATGTTCAGCAACGTGATCAGTGCATGATATCCACGTGATCAGTCCATGATCAGTTACGTGAACAGTGTATGATCAGACACGTGAGCAGTGCGTGGTCAGACACGTGAACAGTGTATGATCAAACACGTGATCAGTGCATGATATCCACATGATCAGTGCATGATCAGTCTCGTGAACAGTGCATGATAAGTCACCTGATCAGTGTATGATCAATTACGTGATCAGTGCATGATCACTCACGTGACCAGTACATGGTAGCTACGTGATCATTGCATGATCAGCCACGTGAGCAGTGCATGATAGCCGCGTGATCACTGCATGATCTGTGACATGATCAGTGTATGTTTATCCACGTGATCAGTGCATGGGCAGTCAGGTGATCAGTGCATGATACAGACGTGATCAGTGCAAGATCAGTCTCGTGATCAGTGTATGATGAACCACGTGAGCAGTGCACGAAAGGCAGGTAATGAGTGCACGATAGCCAGATGATCAGGGCATTATCAGTCAAGTGATCAGTGTATGATCAGCCAAGTAATCAGTGTATGATTGCCAACTCAGCCGTGCATGATCAGTCACGTGATCAGTGCATGGTCAGTCACGTGATCAGTGCATGATCAGTCACGTGATCACTGCATGATAGCCACGTGATCAGTGCATGATCAGTCACGTGATCAGTGCATGATCAGCCACGTGATCAGTGCATGGTCAGACACGTAAACAGTGTATGATCAGCCACGTGATCAGTGCATGATATCCAAGTGATCAGTGCATGATCAATCACGTGATAAGTGTATGATCAGCCACGTGAACAGTGCATGCTCAGTCACGTGATCAGGGCCTGCTGAGCTGCGTGATTACTGTCTGCTCATCTGCTTGACAATTGCCAGCTGAGCTGCACGATTCCTGCCTGTCATCTGCTTGACAATTGCCCGCTGTGCTGCGTAATTCCTGCCTGCTCAGCTGCTTGATTATTGCCAGCTGAGCAGCATGATTCCTCACAGCTGAGTTCCATGATTATTGCCTGCTGACTGTTTGATTCGTGCCTACTCAGCTCTTTGTTTATTGCCTCCAGAGGCACATGATCAGTGTATGAAAGCAAACATGATCAGCGCATGATCAGTCCACATGATCAGCGCCATTAAGTCACGTGATCACTACATGATAGTCATGTGATCAGTCCATGCTCAGTCACGGTATCAGTGCATGATCAGCCACATGATCAGTGCATGATCTGTCACATGATTAGTGTATGATCATTCACGTGATCAGTGCATGGGCAGTCATGTGATCAGTGCATGATTAGACGTGATCAGTGCATTTTCAGTCTCATGGTCAGTGCATGATAGCCACGTGATCAGTGCATGATCAGTCACCTGATGGGTGTATTATCATTCACGTGACCGGTACATGGTAGATATATGATCAGTGTATGACCAGCCATGTGATAAGTGCATGATAGCCACGTGATCAGTGCATGATCAGCCACGTGATCAGTGCATGATCAGTCACGTGATCAGTGCATGATCAGCCACATGATCAGTGCATGATCAATTACGTCATCAGTGCATGATCAGTCACGTGACCAGTACATGGTAGCTGCGTGATCATTGCATGATCAGCCAAGTTAGCAGTGCATGATAGCCACGTGATCAGTGCATGATCAGTCACGTGATCAGTGCAGGATTATTCACGTGTTCAGTGCATGATCAGCCACGTGATCAGTGCATGATCAATTACGTGATCAGTGCATGATCAGTCACATGACCAGTACATGCTTGCTACGTGATCATTGCGTGATCAGCCACGTGATCAGTGCATGATCAATTACGTCATCAGTGCATGATCAGCCACATGATCAGTGCATGATCAATTACGTCATCAGTGCATGATCAGTCACGTGACCAGTTCATGGTAGCTGCGTGATCATTGCATGATCAGCCAAGTTAGCAGTGCATGATAGCCACATGATCAGTGCATGATCAGTCACGTGATCAGTGCATGATTATTCACGTGTTCAGTGCATGATCAGCCACATGATCAGTGCATGATCAATTACGTGATCAGTCCATGATCAGTCAGGTGACCAGTATATTGTAGCTACGTGATCATTGCATGATCAGCCACGTGATCAGTGCATGATAGCCACGTGATCAGTGAATGATAGCCACGTGATTAGTGCATGATAGCCATGTGATCAGTGCATGATCAGTCACGTGACCAGGACATGGTTGCTACGTGATCTTTGCATGATCAGCCACGTGAGTACTTCATGATAGCCACATGATCAGTACATGTTCAGTCAACTGAACAGTGCATGATCATTTACGTGATCTGAGCATGATCAGTCACGTGACCAGTACATGGTTGCTACGTGATCATTGCATGATCAGCCACGTGATCAGTGCATGATATCCACGTGATCAGTGAATGATAGCCACGTGATGAGTGCATGATAGCCACGTGATCAGTGCATGATCAGTCACGTGATACGTGTGTGATCAGCCACGTGATCAGTGCATGATGAGTCAGGTTATCAGTGCAGGATTAATTACGTGATCAGTGCATGATCAGTCACGTGACCAGTACATGGTCGCTACGTGTTCATTGCATGATCAGCCACGTGAGCAGGGCATGATAGCCACGTGATCAGTGCATGATCAGTCACGTGATCAGTACATGATCAGTCAACTGAACAGTGCATGATCATTTACGTGATCTGAGCATGATCAGTCACGTGACCAGTATATGGTAGCTACGTGAACATTGCATGACCAGCCAGGTGAGAAGTGCATGATAGCCACGTGATGTGTGCATGATCAGTTACGTGAGCAGAGTATGATCAGCCACGTGATCAGTGCATGAGTGCCACGTGATCAGTGCATGATCAGTCACGTGACAGGTGTGCGGTAAGCCACGTGAACAGTGCATGTTCAGCCACGTGATCAGTGCATGATATCCACGTGATCAGTGCATGATCAGTCACGTGATCAGTACATGATCAGTCAACTGAACAGTGCATGATCATTTACGTGATCTCAGCATGATCAGTCACGTGACCAGTATATGGTAGCTATGTGAACATTGCATGACCAGCCAAGTGAGAAGTGCATGATAGCCACCTGATGTGTTCATGATCAGTTTCGTGAGCAGAATATGATCAGCCACGTGATCAGTGCATGAGTGCCACGTGATCAGTGCATGATCAGTCACATGACAGTTGTGTGATAAGCCACATGAACAGTGCATGTTCAGCAACGTGATCAGTGCATGATATCCACGTGATCAGTCCATGATCAGTTACGTGAACAGTGTATGATCAGACACGTGAGCAGTGCGTGGTCAGACACGTGAACAGTGTATGATCAAACACGTGATCAGTGCATGATATCCACATGATCAGTGCATGATCAGTCTCGTGAACAGTGCATGATAAGTCACCTGATCAGTGTATGATCAATTACGTGATCAGTGCATGATCACTCACGTGACCAGTACATGGTAGCTACGTGATCATTGCATGATCAGCCACGTGAGCAGTGCATGATAGCCGCGTGATCACTGCATGATCTGTGACATGATCAGTGTATGTTTATCCACGTGATCAGTGCATGGGCAGTCAGGTGATCAGTGCATGATACAGACGTGATCAGTGCAAGATCAGTCTCGTGATCAGTGTATGATGAACCACGTGAGCAGTGCACGAAAGGCAGGTAATGAGTGCACGATAGCCAGATGATCAGGGCATTATCAGTCAAGTGATCAGTGTATGATCAGCCAAGTAATCAGTGTATGATTGCCAACTCAGCCGTGCATGATCAGTCACGTGATCAGTGCATGGTCAGTCACGTGATCAGTGCATGATCAGTCACGTGATCACTGCATGATAGCCACGTGATCAGTGCATGATCAGTCACGTGATCAGTGCATGATCAGCCACGTGATCAGTGCATGGTCAGACACGTAAACAGTGTATGATCAGCCACGTGATCAGTGCATGATATCCAAGTGATCAGTGCATGATCAATCACGTGATAAGTGTATGATCAGCCACGTGAACAGTGCATGCTCAGTCACGTGATCAGGGCCTGCTGAGCTGCGTGATTACTGTCTGCTCATCTGCTTGACAATTGCCAGCTGAGCTGCACGATTCCTGCCTGTCATCTGCTTGACAATTGCCCGCTGTGCTGCGTAATTCCTGCCTGCTCAGCTGCTTGATTATTGCCAGCTGAGCAGCATGATTCCTCACAGCTGAGTTCCATGATTATTGCCTGCTGACTGTTTGATTCGTGCCTACTCAGCTCTTTGTTTATTGCCTCCAGAGGCACATGATCAGTGTATGAAAGCAAACATGATCAGCGCATGATCAGTCCACATGATCAGCGCCATTAAGTCACGTGATCACTACATGATAGTCATGTGATCAGTCCATGCTCAGTCACGGTATCAGTGCATGATCAGCCACATGATCAGTGCATGATCTGTCACATGATTAGTGTATGATCATTCACGTGATCAGTGCATGGGCAGTCATGTGATCAGTGCATGATTAGACGTGATCAGTGCATTTTCAGTCTCATGGTCAGTGCATGATAGCCACGTGATCAGTGCATGATCAGTCACCTGATGGGTGTATTATCATTCACGTGACCGGTACATGGTAGATATATGATCAGTGTATGACCAGCCATGTGATAAGTGCATGATAGCCACGTGATCAGTGCATGATCAGCCACGTGATCAGTGCATGATCAGTCACGTGATCAGTGCATGATCAGCCACATGATCAGTGCATGATCAATTACGTCATCAGTGCATGATCAGTCACGTGACCAGTACATGGTAGCTGCGTGATCATTGCATGATCAGCCAAGTTAGCAGTGCATGATAGCCACGTGATCAGTGCATGATCAGTCACGTGATCAGTGCAGGATTATTCACGTGTTCAGTGCATGATCAGCCACGTGATCAGTGCATGATCAATTACGTGATCAGTGCATGATCAGTCACATGACCAGTACATGCTTGCTACGTGATCATTGCGTGATCAGCCACGTGATCAGTGCATGATCAATTACGTCATCAGTGCATGATCAGCCACATGATCAGTGCATGATCAATTACGTCATCAGTGCATGATCAGTCACGTGACCAGTTCATGGTAGCTGCGTGATCATTGCATGATCAGCCAAGTTAGCAGTGCATGATAGCCACATGATCAGTGCATGATCAGTCACGTGATCAGTGCATGATTATTCACGTGTTCAGTGCATGATCAGCCACATGATCAGTGCATGATCAATTACGTGATCAGTCCATGATCAGTCAGGTGACCAGTATATTGTAGCTACGTGATCATTGCATGATCAGCCACGTGATCAGTGCATGATAGCCACGTGATCAGTGAATGATAGCCACGTGATTAGTGCATGATAGCCATGTGATCAGTGCATGATCAGTCACGTGACCAGGACATGGTTGCTACGTGATCTTTGCATGATCAGCCACGTGAGTACTTCATGATAGCCACATGATCAGTACATGTTCAGTCAACTGAACAGTGCATGATCATTTACGTGATCTGAGCATGATCAGTCACGTGACCAGTACATGGTTGCTACGTGATCATTGCATGATCAGCCACGTGATCAGTGCATGATATCCACGTGATCAGTGAATGATAGCCACGTGATGAGTGCATGATAGCCACGTGATCAGTGCATGATCAGTCACGTGATACGTGTGTGATCAGCCACGTGATCAGTGCATGATGAGTCAGGTTATCAGTGCAGGATTAATTACGTGATCAGTGCATGATCAGTCACGTGACCAGTACATGGTCGCTACGTGTTCATTGCATGATCAGCCACGTGAGCAGGGCATGATAGCCACGTGATCAGTGCATGATCAGTCACGTGATCAGTACATGATCAGTCAACTGAACAGTGCATGATCATTTACGTGATCTGAGCATGATCAGTCACGTGACCAGTATATGGTAGCTACGTGAACATTGCATGACCAGCCAGGTGAGAAGTGCATGATAGCCACGTGATGTGTGCATGATCAGTTACGTGAGCAGAGTATGATCAGCCACGTGATCAGTGCATGAGTGCCACGTGATCAGTGCATGATCAGTCACGTGACAGGTGTGCGGTAAGCCACGTGAACAGTGCATGTTCAGCCACGTGATCAGTGCATGATATCCACGTGATCAGTGCATGATCAGTCACGTGATCAGTACATGATCAGTCAACTGAACAGTGCATGATCATTTACGTGATCTCAGCATGATCAGTCACGTGACCAGTATATGGTAGCTATGTGAACATTGCATGACCAGCCAAGTGAGAAGTGCATGATAGCCACCTGATGTGTTCATGATCAGTTTCGTGAGCAGAATATGATCAGCCACGTGATCAGTGCATGAGTGCCACGTGATCAGTGCATGATCAGTCACATGACAGTTGTGTGATAAGCCACATGAACAGTGCATGTTCAGCAACGTGATCAGTGCATTATATCCACGTGATCAGTGCATGATCAGTTACGTGAACAGTGTATGATCAGACACGTGAGCAGTGCGTGGTCAGACACGTGAACAGTGTATGATCAAACACGTGATCAGTGCATGATATCCACATGATCAGTGCATGATCAGTCTCGTGAACAGTGCATGATAAGTCACCTGATCAGTGTATGATCAATTACGTGATCAGTGCATGATCACTCACGTGACCAGTACATGGTAGCTACGTGATCATTGCATGATCAGCCACGTGAGCAGTGCATGATAGCCGCGTGATCACTGCATGATCTGTGACATGATCAGTGTATGTTTATCCACGTGATCAGTGCATGGGCAGTCAGGTGATCAGTGCATGATACAGACGTGATCAGTGCAAGATCAGTCTCGTGATCAGTGTATGATGAACCACGTGAGCAGTGCACGAAAGGCAGGTAATGAGTGCACGATAGCCAGATGATCAGGGCATTATCAGTCAAGTGATCAGTGTATGATCAGCCAAGTAATCAGTGTATGATTGCCAACTCAGCCGTGCATGATCAGTCACGTGATCAGTGCATGGTCAGTCACGTGATCAGTGCATGATCAGTCACGTGATCACTGCATGATAGCCACGTGATCAGTGCATGATCAGTCACATGATCAGTGCATGATCAGCCACGTGATCAGTGCATGGTCAGACACGTAAACAGTGTATGATCAGCCACGTGATCAGTGCATGATATCCAAGTGATCAGTGCATGATCAATCACGTGATAAGTGTATGATCAGCCACGTGAACAGTGCATGCTCAGTCACGTGATCAGGGCCTGCTGAGCTGCGTGATTACTGTCTGCTCATCTGCTTGACAATTGCCAGCTGAGCTGCACGATTCCTGCCTGTCATCTGCTTGACAATTGCCCGCTGTGCTGCGTAATTCCTGCCTGCTCAGCTGCTTGATTATTGCCAGCTGAGCAGCATGATTCCTCACAGCTGAGTTCCATGATTATTGCCTGCTGACTGTTTGATTCGTGCCTACTCAGCTCTTTGTTTATTGCCTCCAGAGGCACATGATCAGTGTATGATAGCAAACATGATCAGCGCATGATCAGTCCACATGATCAGCGCCATTAAGTCACGTGATCACTACATGATAGTCATGTGATCAGTCCATGCTCAGTCACGGTATCAGTGCATGATCAGCCACGTGATCAGTGCATGATCTGTCACATGATTAGTGTATGATCATTCACGTGATCAGTGCATGGGCAGTCATGTGATCAGTGCATGATTAGACGTGATCAGTGCATTTTCAGTCTCATGGTCAGTGCATGATAGCCACGTGATCAGTGCATGATCAGTCACCTGATGGGTGTATTATCATTCATGTGACCGGTACATGGTAGATATATGATCAGTGTATGACCAGCCATGTGATAAGTGCATGATAGCCACGTGATCAGTGCATGATCAGCCACGTGATCAGTGCATGATCAGCCACATGATCAGTGCATGATCAATTACGTCATCAGTGCATGATCAGTCACGTGACCAGTACATGGTAGCTGCGTGATCATTGCATGATCAGCCAAGTTAGCAGTGCATGATAGCCACGTGATCAGTGCATGATCAGTCACGTGATCAGTGCAGGATTATTCACGTGTTCAGTGCATGATCAGCCACGTGATCAGTGCATGATCAATTACGTGATCAGTGCATGATCTGTCACGTGACCAGTACATTGTAGCTACGTGATCATTGCATGATCAGCCACGTGATCAGTGCATGATAGCCACGTGATCAGTGCATGATCAGGCATGTGATACGTGTGTGATCGGCCACGTGATCAGTGCATGATATCCACGTGATCAGTGAATGATAGCCACGTGATTAGTGCATGATAGCCACGTGATCAGTGCATGATCAGTCACGTGATACGTGTGTGATCAGCGACGTGATCAGTGCATGATGAGTCAGGTGATCAGTGCAGGATTAATTACGTGATCATGCATGATCAGTCACGTGACCAGTACATGGTTGCTACGTGATCATTGCATGATCAGCCACGTGAGCAGTGCATGATAGCCACGTGATCAGTGCATGATCAGTCACGTGATCAGTACATGATCAGTCAACTGAACAGTGCATGATCATTTACGTGATCTGAGCATGATCAGTCACGTGACCAGTACATGGTAGCTACGTGAACATTGCATGACCAGTCAGGTGGGAAGTGTATGATAGCCACATGATGTGTGCATGATCAGTTACGTGAGCAGAGTATGATCAGCCACGTGATCAGTGCATGATATCCACGTGATCAGTGCATGATCAGATACGTGAACAGTGTATGATCAGCCACGTGAGCAGTGCATGGTCAGACACGTGAACAGTGTATGATCAAACACGTGATCAGTGCATGATATCCACTTGATCAGTGCATGATGAGTCTCGTGAACAGTGCATGATCAGCCACGTGATCAGTGCATGATCAGTCACGTGAGCAGTGTATGATCAGCCACGTGATCAGTGCATGGTCAGACACATGAACAGTGTATGATCAGCCACGTGATCAGTGCATGATATCCAAGTGATCAGTGCATGATCAATCACGTGATCAGTGTATGATCAGCCAGGTGAACAGTGCATGCTCAATCACGTGATCAGGGCCTGCTGAGCTGCGTGATTACTGTCTGCTCATCTGCTTGACAATTGCCAGCTGAGCTGCACGATTCCTGCCTGTCATCTGCTTGACAATTGCCAGCTGTGCTGCGTAATTCCTGCCTGCTCAGCTGCTTGATTATTGCCAGCTGAGCAGCATGATTCCTCACAGCTGAGTTCCATGATTATTGCCTGCTGACTGTATGATTCGTGCCTACTCAGCTCTTTGTTTATTGCCTCCAGAGGCACATGATCAGTGTAGGATAGCAAACATGATCAGCGCATGATCAGTCACATGATCAGCGCCATTAAGTCACGTGATCACTACATGATAGTCATGTGATCAGTCCATGCTCAGTCACGGTATCACTGCATGATCAGCCACGTGATCAGTGCATGATCTGTCACATGATTAGTGTATGATCATCCACGTGATCAGTGCATGGGCAGTCATGTGATCAGTGCATGATATAGACGTGATCAGTACATGATGAGTCTCATGATCAGTGCATGATAGCCACGTGATCAGTGCATGATCAGTCACCTGATGGGTGTATGATCATTCACGTGACCGGTACATGGTCGCTACATGATCATTGCATGGTCAGCCACGTGAGTAGTGCACGATAGCCACGTGATCACTGCATGATCAGTCACATGATCTGCGCATGATCAGTCACGTGACCAGTACATGGTTGCTACGTGATCATTGCATGATCAGCCACGTGAGCAGTGCATGATAGCCACGTGATCAGTGTGTGATCAGTCACATGATCAGTACATGATCAGTCACGTGAACAGTGCATGATCATTTACGTGATCTGTGCATGATCAGTCACGTGACCAGTATATTGTACCTACGTGAACATTGCATGACCAGCCAGGTGAGAAGTGCATGATAGCCACCTGATGTGTGCATGATCAGTTACGTGAGCAGAATATGATCAGCCACGTGATCAGTGCATGAGGGCCACGTGATCAGTGCATGATCAGTCACGTGACAGGTGTGTGATAAGCCACGTGAACAGTGCATGTTCAGCCACGTGATCAGTGCATGATATCCACGTGATCAGTGCATGATCAGTTACGTGAACAGTGTATGATCAGCCACGTGAGCAGTGCATGGTCAGACACGTGAACAGTGTATGATCAAACACGTGATCAGTGCATGATATCCACGGGATCAGTGCATGATCAGTCTCGTGAACAGTGCATGATCAGTCACGTGATCAGTGTATGATCAGCCACGTGATCAGTGCATGATAGCCACGTGATCAGTGCATGATCAGCCACGTGATCAGTGTATGATCAGCCACTTGATCAGTGCATGATCAATTACGTGATCAGTGCATGATCAGTCATGTGACCAGTACATGGTAGCTGCGTGATCATCGCATGATCAGCCACGTGAGCAGTGCGTGATAGCCACGTGATCAGTGCATGATCAGTCACGTGATCTGTGCATGATCAGTCACGTGATCTGTGCATGATCAGTCATGTGTTCAGTGCATGATCAGCCACGTGATCAGTGCATGATCATTTACGTGATCAGTGCATGGTCACTCACGGGACCAGAACATGGTAGCTACATGATCATTGCATGATCAGCCACGTGATCAGTGCATGATCAATTACGTGATCAGTGCATGATCAGTTACGTGAGCAGTGTATGATCAGCCACGTGAACAGTGCATTCTCAGTCACCTGATCAGGGCCTGCTGAGCTGCGTGATTCCTGTCTGCTCATCTGCTTGACAATTGCCAGCTGAGCTGCATGATTCCTGCCTGTCATCTGCTTGACAATTGCCAGCTGTGCTGTGTAATTCCTGCCTGCTCAGCTGCTTGATTATTGCCAGCTGAGCAGCATGATTCCTCACAGATGAGTTCCATGATTTTTGCCTGCTGACTGTTTGATTCGTGCCTACTCAGCTCTTTGTTTATTGCCTCCAGAGGCACATGATCAGTGTATGAAAGCAAACATGATCAGCGCATGATCAGTCACATGGTCAGCGCCATTAAGTCACGTGATCACTACATGATAGTCATGTGATCAGTCCATGCTCAGTCACGGTATCAGTGCATGATGAGCCACGTGATCAGTGCATGATAGCCACGTTATCATTGCATGATAGCCAAATGATCAGTGCATGATCAGCCAGGTGATCATCACATGATAGCTACGTAATCAGTTCATGATTAGTCACCTGATCTGTGCATGACCAGGCAGGTGATCAGTGTATGATCAGCCACGTTAGCAGTGCAATATAGCCACGTGATCAGTGCATGATCAGTCACCTGATGGGAGTATGATCGGTCAAGTGAACGGTACATGGTGGCTTCATGATCATTGCATGATCAGCCACGTGATCAGTGCATGATAGCCACTTGATCAGGGCATGATCAGCCAAGTGACCAGTGCATGATCAGCCACGTGAGTAGTGCATGATAGCCACGTCATCACTGCATGATCAGCCACGTGAGCAGTGCATGATAGCCACGTGTTGAGTGCATGATCAGACACAAGATCAGTGCATGATCAGTCACGTGATCAGTGCATGATCAGCCACGTGATCAGTGCATGACCAGGCACGTGATCAGTGTATGTCCAGCCAAGTGATCAGTGCATTATAGCCACGTCATCAGTGCATGATCAGTCACATGATCAGTGCATGATCAGTCACGTGATAGGTGTGTGATCATCCACGTGAACAGTGAATGCTCAGTCACGTGATCAGGGCCTGCTGAGCTGCGTGATTACTGTCTGCTCATCTGCTTGACAATTTCCAGCTGAGCTGCACGATTCCTGCCTGTCATCTCCTTGACAATTGCCACCTGTGCTGCGTAATTCCTGCCTGCTCATCTACTTGATTATTGCCAGCTGAGCAGCATGATTTCTCAGAGGTGAGTTCCATGATTATAGCCTGCTGACTGATTGCTGCCTACTCAGCTCTATGTTCATTGCCTCCAGAGGCACATGATCAGTGTGTGACACCAAACATGATCAGCACATGATCAGTCACATGATCACTGAATGATAAGCCAGTTGATCAGTGCATGATCAATTATGTGATCAGTGCATGATCAGTCATGTGACCAGTACATGGTAGCTGCGTGATCATTGCAGGATCAGCCACGTGAGCAGTGCATGATAGACACGTGATCAGTGCATGATCAATCACGTGATCAGTACAATATCAGTCACGTGATCAGTGCATGATCAATTACGTTACCATTGCATGATCAGTCACGTGACCAGTACATGTAAGCTACGTGATCATTGCAGGATCAGCCACGTGAGCACTGCATGATAGACACGTGAACAGTGTATAATCAGCCACGTGATCAGTGCATGATACCTACGTGATCAGTGCATGATCAGTCAAGTGATCAGTTTGAGAACAGTCACGTGATCAGTGCATGATGAGCCACATGATCAGTGCTGGATCAATTACATGATCAGTGTATGATCAGTCAGGTGACCAGTACATGGTTGCTACATGATCATTGCATGATCACCCACGTGAGGAGAGCATGATAGCCACGTGATCAGTGCATGATCAGTCACGTGATCAGTACATGATCAGTCTCGGGAACAGTGCATGATCATTTACGTGATCTGTGCATGATCAGTCGCGTGACCAGTATATGGTAGCTACGTGATCATTGCATGACGAGCCACGTGTGCAGTGCATGATAGCCACGTGATGTGTGCATGATCAGTCACGTGATCAGTGCATGATCAGCCACGTGATCAGTGCATGACCAGTCACGTGATTAGTGCATGTTCAGCCACGTGATCAGTGCATGATCAATTACGTGATCAGTGCATGATCAGTCACGTGACCAGTACATGGTAGCTACATGATCATTGCATGATCAGCCACGTGATCAGTGCATGATCAGTCACGTGATCAGTGTATGATCAGCCACTTGATCAGTGCATGATCAATTACGAGATCAGTGCATGATAGTCACGTGACCAGTACATGGTAGCTACGTGATCATTGCATGATCAGCCATGTGAACCGTGCATGATAGCAACGAGATCAGTGCATGATCACTCACGTGATCAGTGCATGATCAGTCACGTGAACAGTGCATGATCAGTCACGTGAACAGTGCATTATCATTTACGTGATCTGTGCATGATCAGTCACGTGACCAGTATATGGTAGCTTCTTGATCATTCCATGACGAACCACGTGAGCAGTGCCTGATAGCCACGTGATGTGTGCATGATGAGTTACATGAGCAGAGTATGATCAGCCACGTGATCAGTGCATGAGTGCCACGTGATCAGTGCATGTTATGTCACGTGACAGGTGTGTGATCAGCCACGTGATCAGTGCATGATCAGTTACGTGAGCAGTGTATGATCAGCCACGTGATCAGTGCATGGTCAGACACGTGAACAGTGTATGATCAGCCACGTGATCAGTGCATGATATCCAAGTGATCAGTGCTTGATCAATCACGTGATCTGTGTATGATCAGCCAGGTGAACAGTGCATGCTCAGTCACGTGATCAGGGCCTGCTGAGCTGCGTGATTCCTGTCTGCTCATCTGCTTGACAATTGCCAGCTGAGCTGCACGATTCCTGCCTGTCATCTGCTTGACAATTGCCAGCTGTGCTGCGTAATTCCTGCCTGCTCAGCTGCTTGATTATTGCCAGCTGAGCAGCATGATTCCTCACAGCTGAGTTCCATGATTATTGCCTGCTGACTGTTTGATTCGTGCCTACTCAGCTCTTTGTTTATTGCCTCCAGAGGCACATGATCAGTGTATGATAGCAAACATGATCAGCGCATGATCAGTCACATTGTCAGCGCCATTAAGTCACGTGATCACTACATGATAGTCATGTGATCAGTCCATGCTCAGTCACGGTATCAGTGCATGATGAGCCACGTGATCAGTGCATGATAGCCACGTGATCATTGCATGATAGCCACGTGATCAGTGCATGATCAGCCAGGTGATCAGTGAATGATTGCTACGTGATCAGTTCATGATTAGTCACGTGATCTGTGCATGACCAGGCAGGTGATCAGTGTATGATCAGCCACGTTAACAGTGCAATATAGCCACGTGATCAGTGCATGATCAGTCACCTGATGGATGTATGATCAGTCACGTGACCGGTACATGGTAGCTACATGATCATTGCATGATCATCCACGTGAGTAGTGCATGATAGCCACGTGATCAGTGCATGATCAGTCATGTAATCTGTGCATGACCAGGCACGGGATCAGTGTATGACCAGCCATGTGATCAGTGTATGACAGTCACGTGATCAGTGCATGATAAGTCACGTGATCAGTGCATGATCAGCCAGGTGATCAGTGAATGATTGCTACGTGATCAGTTCATGATTAGTCACGTGATCTGTGCATGATGAGTCAGGTGATCAGTGCAGGATTAATTACGTGATCAGTGCATGATCAGTCACGTGAGCAGTACATGGTTGCTACGTGATCATTGCATGATCAACCACGTGAGCAGTGCATGATACCCACGTGATCAGTGCATGATCAGTCACGTGATCAGTACATGATCAGTCAACTGAACAGTGCCTGATCATTTAAGTGATCTGAGCATGATCAGTCACATGACCAGTATATGGTAGCTATGTGAACATTGCATGACCAGCCAGGTGAGAAGTGCATGATAGCCACGTGATGTGTGCATGATCAGTTACGTGAGCAGAGTATGATCAGCCACGTGATCAGTACATGAGTGCCACGTGATCAGTGCATATTCAGTCACGTGACAGGTGTGTGGTAAGCCACGTGAACAGTGCATGTTCAGCCACGTGATCAGTGCATGATCAGTTACGTGAACAGTGTATGACCAGCCACGTGAGCAGTGCATGATCAGCCAGGTGATCAGTGAATGATTGCTACGTGATCAGTTCATGATTAGTCACGTGATCTGTGCATGACCAGGCAGGTGATCAGTGTATGATCAGCCACGTTAACAGTGCAATATAGCCACGTGATCAGTGCATGATCAGTCACCTGATGGATGTATGATCAGTCACGTGACCGGTACATGGTAGCTACATGATCATTGCATGATCATCCACGTGAGTAGTGCATGATAGCCACGTGATCAGTGCATGATCAGTCATGTAATCTGTGCATGACCAGGCACGGGATCAGTGTATGACCAGCCATGTGATCAGTGTATGACAGTCACGTGATCAGTGCATGATAAGTCACGTGATCAGTGCATGATCAGCCAGGTGATCAGTGAATGATTGCTACGTGATCAGTTCATGATTAGTCACGTGATCTGTGCATGATGAGTCAGGTGATCAGTGCAGGATTAATTACGTGATCAGTGCATGATCAGTCACGTGAGCAGTACATGGTTGCTACGAGATCATTGCATGATCAACCACGTGAGCAGTGCATGATACCCACGTGATCAGTGCATGATCAGTCACGTGAACAGTGCATGATCAGTCACGTGAACAGTGCATTATCATTTACGTGATCTGTGCATGATCAGTCACGTGACCAGTATATGGTAGCTTCTTGATCATTCCATGACGAACCACGTGAGCAGTGCCTGATAGCCACGTGATGTGTGCATGATGAGTTACATGAGCAGAGTATGATCAGCCACGTGATCAGTGCATGAGTGCCACGTGATCAGTGCATGTTATGTCACGTGACAGGTGTGTGATCAGCCACGTGATCAGTGCATGATCAGTTACGTGAGCAGTGTATGATCAGCCACGTGATCAGTGCATGGTCAGACACGTGAACAGTGTATGATCAGCCACGTGATCAGTGCATGATATCCAAGTGATCAGTGCTTGATCAATCACGTGATCTGTGTATGATCAGCCAGGTGAACAGTGCATGCTCAGTCACGTGATCAGGGCCTGCTGAGCTGCGTGATTCCTGTCTGCTCATCTGCTTGACAATTGCCAGCTGAGCTGCACGATTCCTGCCTGTCATCTGCTTGACAATTGCCAGCTGTGCTGCGTAATTCCTGCCTGCTCAGCTGCTTGATTATTGCCAGCTGAGCAGCATGATTCCTCACAGCTGAGTTCCATGATTATTGCCTGCTGACTGTTTGATTCGTGCCTACTCAGCTCTTTGTTTATTGCCTCCAGAGGCACATGATCAGTGTATGATAGCAAACATGATCAGCGCATGATCAGTCACATTGTCAGCGCCATTAAGTCACGTGATCACTACATGATAGTCATGTGATCAGTCCATGCTCAGTCACGGTATCAGTGCATGATGAGCCACGTGATCAGTGTATGACAGTCACGTGATCAGTGCATGATAAGTCACGTGATCAGTGCATGATCAGCCAGGTGATCAGTGAATGATTGCTACGTGATCAGTTCATGATTAGTCACGTGATCTGTGCATGATGAGTCAGGTGATCAGTGCAGGATTAATTACGTGATCAGTGCATGATCAGTCACGTGAGCAGTACATGGTTGCTACGTGATCATTGCATGATCAACCACGTGAGCAGTGCATGATACCCACGTGATCAGTGCATGATCAGTCACGTGATCAGTACATGATCAGTCAACTGAACAGTGCCTGATCATTTACGTGATCTGAGCATGATCAGTCACGTGACCAGTATATGGTAGCTATGTGAACATTGCATGACCAGCCAGGTGAGAAGTGCATGATAGCCACGTGATGTGTGCATGATCAGTTACGTGAGCAGAGTATGATCAGCCACGTGATCAGTACATGAGTGCCACGTGATCAGTGCATATTCAGTCACGTGACAGGTGTGTGGTAAGCCACGTGAACAGTGCATGTTCAGCCACGTGATCAGTGCATGATCAGTTACGTGAACAGTGTATGACCAGCCACGTGAGCAGTGCATGGTCAGACACGTGAACAGTGTATGATCAAACACGTGATCAGTGCATGATATTCACGTGATCTGTGCATGATGAGTCTCGTGAACAGTGCATGATCAGTCACGTGATCAGTGCATGATCAGTCACGTGACCAGTATATGGTAGCTACGTGAACATTGCATGATCAGCCATGTGATCTGTGCATGATAGCCACGTGATCACTGCATGATAGCCACGTGATCACTGCATGATCAGTCACGTGATCAGTGCATGATCATCACGTGATCAGTGCATGGTCAGACACGTGAACAGTGTATGATTGGCCACGTGATCAGTGCATGATATCCAAGTGATCAGTGCTTGATCAATCACGTGATCAGTGTATGGTAGCTACGTGAACATTGCATGATCAGCCATGTGATCTGTGCATGATAGCCACGTGATCACTGCATGATAGCCACGTGATCAGTGCATGATCAGTCACGTGATCAGTGCATGATCATCACGTTATCAGTGTATGTTCAGCCACGTGATCAGTGCATGGTCAGACACGTGAACAGTGTATGATTGGCCACGTGATCAGTGCATGATATCCAAGTGATCAGTGCTTGATCAATCACGTGATCAGTGTATGATCAGCCAGGTGAACAGTGCATGCTCAGTCACGTGATCAGGGCCTGCTGAGCTGCGTGATTCCTGTCTGCTCATCTGCTTGACAATTGCCAGCTGAGCTGCATGATTCCTGCCTGTCATCTGCTTGACAATTGCCAGCTGTGCTGTGTAATTCCTGCCTGCTCAGCTGCTTGATTATTGCCAGCTGAGCAGCATGATTCCTCACAGCTGAGTTCCATGATTATTGCCTGCTGACTGTTTGATTTATGCCTACTCAGCTCTTTGTTTATTGCCTCCAGAGGCACATGATCAGTTTATGATAGCAAACATGCTCAGCGCATGATCAGTCACATGATCCGCGCCATTAAGTCACGTGATCACTACATGATAGTCATGTGATCAGTCCATGCTCAGTCACGGTATCAGTGCATGATCAGCCACGTGATCAGTGCATGATAGCTACGTGATCAGTGCAAGATCAGTCACGTGATTAGTGCATGATCAATTACGTTACCATTGCATGATCAGTCACGTGACCAGTACATGTAAGCTACGTGATCATTGCAGGATCAGCCACGTGAGCACTGCATGATAGACACGTGAACAGTGTATGATCAGCCACGTGATCAGTGCATGATACCTACGTGATCAGTGCATGATCAGTCAAGTGATCAGTTTGAGAACAGTCACGTGATCAGTGCATGATGAGCCACATGATCAGTGCTGGATCAATTACATGATCAGTGCATGATCAGTCAGGTGACCAGTACATGGTTGCTACATGATCATTGCATGATCACCCACGTGAGGAGAGCATGATAGCCACGTGATCAGTGCATGATCAGTCACGTGATCAGTACATGATCAGTCAACTGAACAGTGCATGATCATTTACGTGATCTGAGCATGATCAGTCACGTGACCAGTACATGGTAGCTACGTGAACATTGCATGACCAGTCAGGTGGGAAGTGTATGATAGCCACATGATGTGTGCATGATCAGTTACGTGAGCAGAGTATGATCAGCCACGTGATCAGTGCATGATATCCACGTGATCAGTGCATGATCAGATACGTGAACAGTGTATGATCAGCCACGTGAGCAGTGCATGGTCAGACACGTGAACAGTGTATGATCAAACACGTGATCAGTGCATGATATCCACTTGATCAGTGCATGATGAGTCTCGTGAACAGTGCATGATCAGCCACGTGATCAGTGCATGATCAGTCACGTGAGCAGTGTATGATCAGCCACGTGATCAGTGCATGGTCAGACACATGAACAGTGTATGATCAGCCACGTGATCAGTGCATGATATCCAAGTGATCAGTGCATGATCAATCACGTGATCAGTGTATGATCAGCCAGGTGAACAGTGCATGCTCAATCACGTGATCAGGGCCTGCTGAGCTGCGTGATTACTGTCTGCTCATCTGCTTGACAATTGCCAGCTGAGCTGCACGATTCCTGCCTGTCATCTGCTTGACAATTGCCAGCTGTGCTGCGTAATTCCTGCCTGCTCAGCTGCTTGATTATTGCCAGCTGAGCAGCATGATTCCTCACAGCTGAGTTCCACGATTATTGCCTGCTGACTGTATGATTCGTGCCTACTCAGCTCTTTGTTTATTGCCTCCAGAGGCACATGATCAGTGTATGATAGCAAACATGATCAGCGCATGATCAGTCACATGATCAGCGCCATTAAGTCACGTGATCACTACATGATAGTCATGTGATCAGTCCATGCTCAGTCACGGTATCACTGCATGATCAGCCACGTGATCAGTGCATGATCTGTCACATGATTAGTGTATGATCATCCACGTGATCAGTGCATGGGCAGTCATGTGATCAGTGCATGATATAGACGTGATCAGTACATGATGAGTCTCGTGATCAGTGCATGATAGCCACGTGATCAGTGCATGATCAGTCACCTGATGGGTGTATGATCATTCACGTGACCGGTACATGGTCGCTACATGATCATTGCATGGTCAGCCACGTGAGTAGTGCACGATAGCCACGTGATCACTGCATGATCAGTCACGTGATCTGCGCATGATCAGTCATGTGACCAGTACATGGTAGCTGCGTGATCATCGCATGATCAGCCACGTGAGCAGTGCGTGATAGCCACGTGATCAGTGCATGATCAGTCACGTGATCTGTGCATGATCAGTCACGTGATCTGTGCATGATCAGTCATGTGTTCAGTGCATGATCAGCCACGTGATCAGTGCATGATCATTTACGTGATCAGTGCATGGTCACTCACGGGACCAGAACATGGTAGCTACATGATCATTGCATGATCAGCCACGTGATCAGTGCATGATCAATTACGTGATCAGTGCATGATCAGTTACGTGAGCAGTGTATGATCAGCCACGTGAACAGTGCATTCTCAGTCACCTGATCAGGGCCTGCTGAGCTGCGTGATTCCTGTCTGCTCATCTGCTTGACAATTGCCAGCTGAGCTGCATGATTCCTGCCTGTCATCTGCTTGACAATTGCCAGCTGTGCTGTGTAATTCCTGCCTGCTCAGCTGCTTGATTATTGCCAGCTGAGCAGCATGATTCCTCACAGATGAGTTCCATGATTTTTGCCTGCTGACTGTTTGATTCGTGCCTACTCAGCTCTTTGTTTATTGCCTCCAGAGGCACATGATCAGTGTATGAAAGCAAACATGATCAGCGCATGATCAGTCACATGGTCAGCGCCATTAAGTCACGTGATCACTACATGATAGTCATGTGATCAGTCCATGCTCAGTCACGGTATCAGTGCATGATGAGCCACGTGAACAGTGCATGATAGCCACGTTATCATTGCATGATAGCCAAATGATCAGTGCATGATCAGCCAGGTGATCATCACATGATAGCTACGTAATCAGTTCATGATTAGTCACCTGATCTGTGCATGACCAGGCAGGTGATCAGTGTATGATCAGCCACGTTAGCAGTGCAATATAGCCACGTGATCAGTGCATGATCAGTCACCTGATGGGAGTATGATCGGTCAAGTGAACGGTACATGGTAGCTTCATGATCATTGCATGATCAGCCACGTGATCAGTGCATGATAGCCACTTGATCAGGGCATGATCAGCCACGTGACCAGTGCATGATCAGCCACGTGAGTAGTGCATGATAGCCACGTCATCACTGCATGATCAGCCACGTGAGCAGTGCATGATAGCCACGTGTTGAGTGCATGATCAGACACAAGATCAGTGCATGATCAGTCACGTGATCAGTGCATGATCAGCCACGTGATCAGTGCATGACCAGGCACGTGATCAGTGTATGTCCAGCCAAGTGATCAGTGCATTATAGCCACGTCATCAGTGCATGATCAGTCACATGATCAGTGCATGATCAGTCACGTGATAGGTGTGTGATCATCCACGTGAACAGTGAATGCTCAGTCACGTGATCAGGGCCTGCTGGGCTGCGTGATTACTGTCTGCTCATCTGCTTGACAATTTCCAGCTGAGCTGCACGATTCCTGCCTGTCATCTCCTTGACAATTGCCACCTGTGCTGCGTAATTCCTGCCTGCTCATCTACTTGATTATTGCCAGCTGCGCAGCATGATTTCTCAGAGGTGAGTTCCATGATTATAGCCTGCTGACTGATTGCTGCCTACTCAGCTCTATGTTCATTGCCTCCAGAGGCACATGATCAGTGTGTGACACCAAACATGATCAGCACATGATCAGTCACATGATCACTGAATGATAAGCCAGGTGATCAGTGCATGATCAATTATGTGATCAGTGCATGATCAGTCATGTGACCAGTACATGGTAGCTGCGTGATCATTGCAGGATCAGCCACGTGAGCAGTGCATGATAGACACGTGATCAGTGCATGATCAATCACGTGATCAGTACAATATCAGTCACGTGATCAGTTCATGATCAATTACGTTACCATTGCATGATCAGTCACGTGACCAGTACATGTAAGCTACGTGATCATTGCAGGATCAGCCACGTGAGCACTGCATGATAGACACGTGAACAGTGTATGATCAGCCACGTGATCAGTGCATGATACCTACGTGATCAGTGCATGATCAGTCAAGTGATCAGTTTGAGAACAGTCACGTGATCAGTGCATGATGAGCCACATGATCAGTGCTGGATCAATTACATGATCAGTGCATGATCAGTCAGGTGACCAGTACATGGTTGCTACATGATCATTGCATGATCACCCACGTGAGGAGAGCATGATAGCCACGTGATCAGTGCATGATCAGTCACGTGATCAGTACATGATCAGTCTCGGGAACAGTGCATGATCATTTACGTGATCTGTGCATGATCAGTCGCGTGACCAGTATATGGTAGCTGCGTGATCATTGCATGACGAGCCACGTGTGCAGTGCATGATAGCCACGTGATGTGTGCATGATCAGTCACGTGATCAGTGCATGATCAGCCACGTGATCAGTGCATGACCAGTCACGTGATTAGTGCATGATCAGCCACGTGATCAGTGCATGATCAATTACGTGATCAGTGCATGATCAGTCACGTGACCAGTACATGGTAGCTACATGATCATTGCATGATCAGCCACGTGATCAGTGCATGATCAGTCACGTGATCAGTGTATGATCAGCCACTTGATCAGTGCATGATCAATTACGTGATCAGTGCATGATAGTCACGTGACCAGTACATGGTAGCTACGTGATCATTGCATGATGAGCCATGTGAACCGTGCATGATAGCAACGAGATCAGTGCATGATCACTCACGTGATCAGTGCATGATCAGTCACGTGAACAGTGCATGATCAGTCACGTGAACAGTGCATTATCATTTACGTGATCTGTGCATGATCAGTCACGTGACCAGTATATGGTAGCTTCTTGATCATTCCATGACGAACCACGTGAGCAGTGCCTGATAGCCACGTGATGTGTGCATGATGAGTTACATGAGCAGAGTATGATCAGCCACGTGATCAGTGCATGAGTGCCACGTGATCAGTGCATGATATGTCATGTGACAGGTGTGTGATCAGCCACGTGAACCGTGCATGTTCAGCCACGTATTCAGTGCATGATAGCCACGTGATCAGTGCATGATCAGTTACGTGATCAGTGCATGATCAGTTACGTGAGAAGTGTATGATCAGCCACGTGATCAGTGCATGGTCAGACACGTGAACAGTGTATGATTAGCCACGTGATCAGTGCATGATATCCAAGTGATCAGTGCTTGATCAGTTACGTGAGAAGTGTATGATCAGCCACGTGATCAGTGCATGGTCAGACACGTGAACAGTGTATGATTAGCCACGTGATCAGTGCATGATATCCAAGTGATCAGTGCTTGATCAATCACGTGATCTGTGTATGATCAGCCAGGTGAACAGTGCATGCTCAGTCACGTGATCAGGGCCTGCTGAGCTGCGTGATTACTGTCTGCTCATCTGCTTGACAATTGCCAGCTGAGCTGCACGATTCCTGCCTGTCATCTGCTTGACAATTGCCAGCTGTGCTGCGTAATTCCTGCCTGCTCAGCTGCTTGATTATTGCCAGCTGAGCAGCATGATTCCTCACAGCTGAGTTCCACGATTATTGCCTGCTGACTGTTTGATTTATGCCTACTCAGCTCTTTGTTTATTGCCTCCAGAGGCACATGATCAGTGTATGATAGCAAACATGCTCAGCGCATGATCAGTCACATTGTCAGCGCCATTAAGTCACGTGATCACTACATGATAGTCATGTGATCAGTCCATGCTCAGTCACGGTATCAGTGCATGATGAGCCACGTGATCAGTGCATGATAGCCACGTGATCATTGCATGATAGCCACGTGATCAGTGCATGATCAGCCAGGTGATCAGTGAATGATTGCTACGTGATCAGTTCATGATTAGTCACGTGATCTGTGCATGACCAGGCAGGTGATCAGTGTATGATCAGCCACTTGAACAGTGCATGATAGCCACGTGATCAGTGCATGATCAGTCACCTGATGGATGTATGATCAGTCACGTGACCGGTACATGGTAGCTACATGATCATTGCATGATCATCCACGTGAGTAGTGCATGATAGCCACGTGATCAGTGCATGATCAGTCATGTAATCTGTGCATGACCAGGCACGGGATCAGTGTATGACCAGCCATGTGATCAGTGTATGATAGTCACGTGATCAGTGCATGATAAGTCACGTGATCAGTGCATGATCAGCCAGGTGATCAGTGAATGACTGCTACGTGATCAGTTCATGATTAGTCACGTGATCTGTGCATGACCAGGCAAGTGATCAGTGTATGACCAGCCATGTGATCAGTGTATGATAGCCAGGTGATCAGTGCATGATAAGTCACGTGATCAGTGCATGATCAGTCAAGTGATCAGTTCATGATCAGCCACATGATCAATTACGTCATCAGTGCATAATCAGTCACGTGACCAGTACATGGTAGCTGCGTGATGAGTGTATGACCAGCCAAGTGATCAGTGCATGATAGGCACGTTATCACTGCATGATCAGTGACGTGATCAGTGCATGATCAGTCACGTGATCAGTGCATGATCAGCCACGTGATCAGTGCATGATCAGTCACGTGACCAGTACATGGTAGCTGCGTGATCATTTCATGATCAGCCAAGTGAGCAGTGCATGATCAGCCACGTGATCATTTCATGATCAGTCATGTGATCAGTACATGATCAGTCACGTGATCAGTGCATGATCATTTACGTGATCTGTGCATGATCAGTCACGTGACCAGTATAAGGTAGCTACGTGAATATTCCATGACCAGCCAGGTGACAAGTGCATGATAGCCACCTGATGTGTGCATGATCAGTTATGTGAGCAGAATATGATCAGCCACGTGATCAGTGCATGAGTGCCACGTGATCAGTGCATGATCAGTCACGTGACAGGTGTGTGATAAGCCACGTGAACAGTGCATGTTCAGCCTCGTGATCAGTGCATGATATCCACGTGATCAGTGCATGATCAGTTACGTGAACAGTGTATGATCAGCCACGTGAGCAGTGCATGGTCAGACACGTGAACAGTGTATGAACAAACAAGTGATCAGTGCATGATATCCACGTGATAAGTGCATGATCAGTCACGTGATATGTGTGTGATCAGCCACGTGATCAGTGCATGATGAGTCAGGTGATCAGTGCAGGATTAATTACGTGATCAGTGCATGATCAGTCACGTGACCAGTACATGGTTGCTACGTGATCATTGCATGATCAACCACGTGAGCAGTGCATGATAGCCACGTGATCAGTGCATGATCAGTCACGTGATCAGTACATGATCAGTCAACTGAACAGTGCGTGATCATTTACGTGATCTGAGCATGATCAGTCACGTGACCAGTATATGGTAGCTATGTGAACATTGCATGACCAGCCAGGTGAGAAGTGCATGATAGCCACGTGATGTGTGCATGATCAGTTACGTGAGCAGAGTATGATCAGCCACGTGATCAGTGCATGAGTGCCACGTGATCAGTGCATATTCAATCACGTGACAGGTGTGTGGTAAGCCACGTGAACAGTGCATGTTCAGCCACGTGATCAGTGCATGATCAGTTACGTGAACAGTGTATGACCAGCCACGTGAGCAGTGCATGGTCAGACACGTGAACAGTGTATGATCAAACACGTGATCAGTGCATGATATCCACGTGATCTGTGCATGATGAGTCTCGTGAACAGTGCATGATCAGTCACGTGATCAGTGCATGATCAGTCATGTAATCTGTGCATGACCAGGCACGGGATCAGTGTATGACCAGCCATGTGATCAGTGTATGATACTCACGTGATCTGTGCATGATCAGTCACGTGACCAGTATATGGTAGCTACGTGAACATTGCATGATCAGCCATGTGATCTGTGCATGATAGCCACGTGATCACTGCATGATAGCCACGTGATCAGTGCATGATCAGTCACGTGATCAGTGCATGGTCAGACACGTGAACAGTGTATGATTGGCCACGTGATCAGTGCATGATATCCAAGTGATCAGTGCTTGATCAATCACGTGATCAGTGTATGATCAGCCAGGTGAACAGTGCATGCTCAGTCACGTGATCAGGGCCTGCTGAGCTGCGTGATTCCTGTCTGCTCATCTGCTTGACAATTGCCAGCTGAGCTGCATGATTCCTGCCTGTCATCTGCTTGACAATTGCCAGCTGTGCTGTGTAATTCCTGCCTGCTCAGCTGCTTGATTATTGCCAGCTGAGCAGCATGATTCCTCACAGCTGAGTTCCATGATTATTGCCTGCTGACTGTTTGATTTATGCCTACTCAGCTCTTTGTTTATTGCCTCCAGAGGCACATGATCAGTGTATGATAGCAAACATGCTCAGCGCATGATCAGTCACATGATCCGCGCCATTAAGTCACGTGATCACTACATGATAGTCATGTGATCAGTCCATGCTCAGTCACGGTATCAGTGCATGATCAGCCACGTGATCAGTGCATGATAGCCACGTGATCATTGCATGATAGCCACGTGATCAGTGCATGATCAGCCAGGTGATCAGTGAATGATTGCTAGCTGATCAGTTCATGATTAGTCACGTGATCTGTGCATGACCAGGCAGGTGATCAGTGTATGATCAGCCACGTGAACAGTGCATGATAGCCACGTGATCAGTGCATGATCAGTCACCTGATGGGTGTGTGATCAGTCAGGTGACCGATACATGGTAGCTACATGATCATTGCATGTTCAGCCACTTGAGTAGTGCATGATAGCCACGTGATCAGTGCATGATCAGTGACGTGATCAGGGCATGATCAGTCATGTAATCTGTGCATGACCAGGCACGTTATCAGTGTATGATAGCCACGTGATCAGTGCATGATAAGTCACGTGATCAGTGCATGATCAGTCAAGTGATCAGTGCATGATCAGCCACATGATCAGTGCATGATCAATTATGTCATCAGTGCATGATCAGTCACGTGACCAGTACATGGTAGCTGCGTGATCAGTGTATGACCAGCCAAGTGATCAGTGCATGATAGCCACGTGATCAGTGCATGATCAGTCACGTGATCAGTGCATGATCAGCCACGTGATCAGTGCATGATCAGTGCATGATCAATTACGTGAGCAGTGTATGATCAGCCACGTGATCAGTGCATGGTCAGACACGTGATCAGTGAATGATAGCCACGTGATCAGTGCATGATAGTCACGTGATCAGTGCATGACCAAGCACGTGATATGTGTGTGATCAGCCACGTGATCCGTGCATGATATCCACGTGATCAGTGAATGATAGCCACGTGATCAGTGCATGATCAGAAACGTGATACGTGTGTGATCAGCCACGTGATCAGTGCATGATCAGTCACGTGACCAGTACATGGTTGCTACGTGATCATTGCATGATCAGCCACGTGAGCAGTGCATGATAGCCACGTGATCAGTGTGTGATCAGTCACATGATCAGTACATGATCAGTCACGTGAACAGTGCATGATCATTTACGTGATCTGTGCATGATCAGTCACGTGACCATTATATTGTACCTACGTGAACATTGCATGACCAGCCAGGTGAGAAGTGCATGATAGCCACCTGATGTGTGCATGATCAGTTACGTGAGCAGAATATGATCAGCCACGTGATCAGTGCATGAGGGCCACGTGATCAGTGCATGATCAGTCACGTGACAGGTGTGTGATAAGCCACGTGAACAGTGCATGTTCAGCCACGTGATCAGTGCATGATATTCCCGTGATCAGTGCATGATCAGTTACGTGAACAGTGTATGATCAGCCACGTGAGCAGTGCATGGTCAGACACGTGAACAGTGTATGATCAAACACGTGATCAGTGCATGATATCCACGGGATCAGTGCATGATCAGTCTCGTGAAGAGTGCATGATCAGTCACGTGATCAGTGCATGATCAGTCACGTGATCAGTGCATGATCAGTCACCTGATCAGTGCATGATCAGCCACGTGATCAGTGCATGATCAGCCACATGATCAGTGCATGATCAATTACGTGAGCAGTGTATGATCAGCCACGTGATCAGTGCATGGTCAGACACGTGATCAGTGAATGATAGCCACGTGATCAGTGCATGATAGTCACGTGATCAGTGCATGACCAAGCACGTGATACGTGTGTGATCAGCCACGTGATCCGTGCATGATATCCACGTGATCAGTGAATGATAGCCATGTGATCAGTGCATGATAACCACGTGATCAGTGCATGGTCAGAAACGTGTGTGATCAGCCACGTAATCAGTGCATGATCAGTCACGTGACCAGTACATGGTTGCTACGTGATCATTGCATGATCAGCCACGTGAGCAGTGCATGATAGCCACGTGATCAGTGTGTGATCAGTCACATGATCAGTACATGATCAGTCACGTGAACAGTGCATGATCATTTACGTGATCTGTGCATGATCAGTCACGTGACCAGTATATTGTACCTACGTGAACATTGCATGACCAGCCAGGTGAGAAGTGCATGATAGCCACCTGATGTGTGCATGATCAGTTACGTGAGCAGAATATGATCAGCCACGTGATCAGTGCATGAGGGCCACGTGATCAGTGCATGATCAGTCACGTGACAGGTGTGTGATAAGCCACGTGAACAGTGCATGTTCAGCCACGTGATCAGTGCATGATATCCACGTGATCAGTGCATGATCAGTTACATGAACAGTGTATGATCAGCCACGTGAGCAGTGCATGGTCAGACACGTGAACAGTGTATGATCAAACACGTGATCAGTGCATGATATCCACGGGATCAGTGCATGATCAGTCTCGTGAACAGTGCATGATCAGTCACGTGATCAGTGTATGATCAGCCACGTGATCAGTGCATGATAGCCACGTGATCAGTGCATGATCAGCCACGTGATCAGTGTATGATCAGCCACTTGATCAGTGCATGATCAATTACGTGATCAGTGCATTATCAGTCATGTGACCAGTACATGGTAGCTGCGTGATCATCGCATGATCAGCCACGTGAGCAGTGCGTCTTAGCCACGTGATCAGTGCATGATCAGTCACGTGATCTGTGCATGATCAGTCACGTGATCTGTGCATGATCAGTCATGTGTTCAGTGCATGATCAGCCACGTGATCAGTGCATGATCATTTACGTGATCAGTGCATGGTCACTCACGGGACCAGAACATGGTAGCTACATGATCATTGCATGATCAGCCACGTGATCAGTGCATGATCAATTACGTGATCAGTGCATGATCAGTTACGTGAGGAGTGTATGATCAGCCACGTGAACAGTGCATTCTCAGTCACGTGATCAGGGCCTGCTGAGCTGCGTGATTCCTGTCTGCTCATCTGCTTGACAATTGCCAGCTGAGCTGCATGATTCCTGCCTGTCATCTGCTTGACAATTGCCAGCTGTGCTGTGTAATTCCTGCCTGCTCAGCTGCTTGATTATTGCCAGCTGAGCAGCATGATTCCTCACAGCTGAGTTCCATGATTTTTGCCTGCTGACTGTTTGATTCGTGCCTACTCAGCTCTTTGTTTATTGCCTCCAGAGGCACATGATCAGTGTATGAAAGCAAACATGATCAGCGCATGATCAGTCACATGGTCAGCGCCATTAAGTCACGTGATCACTACATGATAGTCATGTGATCAGTCCATGCTCAGTCACGGTATCAGTGCATGATGAGCCACGTGATCAGTGCATGATAGCCACGTTATCATTGCATGATAGCCAAATGATCAGTGCATGATCAGCCAGGTGATCATTACATGATGGCTACGTAATCAGTTCATGATTAGTCACCTGATCTGTGCATGACCAGGCAGGTGATCAGTGTATGATCAGCCACGTTAGCAGTGCAATATAGCCACGTGATCAGTGCATGATCAGTCACCTGATGGGAGTATGATCGGTCAAGTGAACGGTACATGGTAGCTTCATGATCATTGCATGATCAGCCACGTGATCAGTGCATGATAGCCACTTGATCAGGGCATGATCAGCCACGTGACCAGTGCATGTTCAGCCACGTGAGTAGTGCATGATAGCCACGTCATCACTGCATGATCAGCCACGTGAGCAGTGCATGATAGCCACGTGTTGAGTGCATGATCAGACACAAGATCAGTGCATGATCAGTCACGTGATCAGTGCATGATCAGCCACGTGATCAGTGCATGACCAGGCACGTGATCAGTGTATGTCCAGCCAAGTGATCAGTGCATTATAGCCACGTCATCAGTGCATGATCAGTCACATGATCAGTGCATGATCAGTCACGTGATAGGTGTGTGATCATCCACGTGAACAGTGAATGCTCAGTCACGTGATCAGGGCCTGCTGGGCTGCGTGATTACTGTCTGCTCATCTGCTTGACAATTTCCAGCTGAGCTGCACGATTCCTGCCTGTCATCTGCTTGACAATTGCCAGCTGTGCTGTGTAATTCCTGCCTGCTCAGCTGGTTGATTATTGCCAGCTGCGCAGCATGATTTCTCAGAGGTGAATTCCATGATTATAGCCTGCTGACTGATTCCTGCCTACTCAGCTCTATGTTCATTGCCTCCAGAGGCACATGATCAGTGTGTGACACCAAACATGATCAGCACATGATCAGTCACATGATCACTGAATGATAAGCCAGGTGATCAGTGCATGATCAATTATGTGATCAGTGCATGATCAGTCATGTGACCAGTACATGTAAGCTGCGTGATCATTGCAGGATCAGCCACGTGAGCAGTGCATGATAGACACGTGATCAGTGCATGATCAATCACGTGATCAGTACAATATCAGTCACGTGATCAGTTCATGATCAATTACGTTACCATTGCATGATCAGTCACGTGACCAGTACATGTAAGCTACGTGATCATTGCAGGATCAGCCACGTGAGCACTGCATGATAGACACGTGAACAGTGTATGATCAGCCACGTGATCAGTGCATGATACCTACGATGATCAGTGCATGATCAGTCAAGTGATCAGTTTGAGAACAGTCACGTGATCAGTGCATGATTGAGCCACATGATCAGTGCTGGTCAATTACATGATCAGTGCATGATCAGTCAGGTGACCAGTAACATGGTTGCTAATGATCATTGCATGAATCACCCACGTGAGGAGAAGCATGATAGCCAGTGATCAGTGCATGATCAGTCACGTGATCAGTACTATGATCCCAGTCTCGGGAAACAGGCATGATCATTTACGGATCTGTGCATGATCAGTCGCGTGACCAGTAGTTATGGTAGCTGCGTGATCATTGCATGACGAAGCCACGTGTGCAGGTGATGCATAGCCACCGTGATGTGTGCGATGACTCCAGTCACGTGACAGTGGCCATGATCAGCCCACGTGATCAGTGCATGACCAGTCACTGTGATTAGGCATAGAATCAGCCACGTGATCAGTGCATGGATCAATTACGTGATCAGTGCCATGATCAGTTCACGTGACCAGTACATGGTAGCTTACATGATCATTGCATGATCAGCCACGTGATTCAGTGCATGATCAGTCACGTGATTCAGTGTATGATCAGCCACTTGATCAGTAGCATGATCAATTACGTGATCAGTGCATGATAGTCACGTGACCAGTACATGGTAGCTACGTGATCATTGCATGATCAGCCATGTGAACCGTGCATGATAGCAACGAGATCAGTGCATGATCACTCACGTGATCAGTGCATGATCAGTCACGTGATCAGTGTATGATCAGCCACTTGATCAGTGCATGATCAATTACGTGATCAGTGCATGATCAGTCACGTGAACAGTGCATTATCATTTACGGGATCTGTGCATGATCAGTCACGTGACCAGTATATGGTAGCTTCTTGATCATTCCATGACGGAACCACGTGAGCAGTGCCTGATAGCCACGTGATGTGTGCATGATGAGTTACATGAGCAGAGTATGATCAGCCACGTGATCAGTGCATGAGTGCCACGTGATCAGTGCATGATATGTCATTGTGACAGGTGTGTGATCAGCCACGTTGAACCGTGCATGTTCAGCCACGTATTCAGTGCATGATAGCCACGTGATCAGTGCATGATCAGTTACGTGATCAGTGCATGATCAGTTACGTGAAGAAGTGTATGATCAGCCACGTGATCAGTGCATGGTCAGACACGTGAACAGTGTATGATTAGCCACGTGATCAGTGCATGATATCCAAGGTGATCAGTGCATTGATCAGTTACGTGAGAAGTGTATGATCAGCCACGTGATCAGTGCCATGGTCAGACACAGTGAACAGTGTATGATTAGCCACGTGATCAGTGCATGATATCCAAGTGATCAGTGCTTGATCAATCACGTGATCTGTGTCATGATCAGCCAGGTGAACAGTGCATGCTCAGTTCACGTGATCAGGGCCTGCTGAAGCTGCGTGATTCCTGTCTGCTCATCCTGCTTGACAATTGCCAGCTGAGCTGCACTGATTCCTGCCTGTCCATCTGCTTGACAATTGCACTGTGCTGCGTAATTTCCTGCCTGCTCAGCTGCTTGATTATTGCCAGCTGAGCAGCATGATTTCCTCACGAGCGAGTTCCCATGATTATTGCCTGCTGACTGTTTGATTTATGCCTACTCAGCTCTTGTTTATTGCCTCCAGAGAACATGATCAGTGTATGATAGCAAACATGCTCAGCGGCATGATCAGTCACATTATCAGCGCATTAAGTCACGTGATCACTACATGATAGTCATGTGATCAGTCCATGCTCAGTCACGGTATCAGTGCATGATGAGCCACTGATCATTGCCTGAATAGGCCACGTGAATCATTGGATGATAGCCATCGTGATCATGGCATGATCAGGCCCAGGTGGATCAGTGATGATTGCTACGTTGATCAGTTCATGTTAGTCACGTGAATCTGTGCATGACCAGGCAGGTGACAGTGATTGATCAGCCCGTTAACAGATGCAATATAGCCCACGTGATTAGTGCATGATCAGTCACCTGATGGATGTATGATCAGTCACGTGACCGGTACATGGTAGCTACATGATATTGCATGACCATCCACGTGAGTAGTGCATGATAGCCACGTGATCAGTGCATGATCAGTCATGTAATCTGTGCATGACCAGGCACGGGATCAGTGTATGACCAGCCATGTGATCAGTGTATGATAGTCACGTGATCAGTGCATGATAAGTCACGTGATCAGTGCATGATCAGCCAGGTGATCAGTGAATGACTGCTACGTGATCAGTTCATGATTAGTCACGTGATCTGTGCATGACCAGGCACGTGATCAGTGTATGACCAGCCATGTGATGAGTGTATGATAGTCATTTGATCAGTCCATGCTCAGTCACGGTATCAGTGATGATCAGCCACGTGATCAGTGCATGATAGCCACGTGATCATTGCATGATAGCCACGTGATCAGTGCATGATCAGCCAGGTGATCAGTGAATGATTGCTAGTGATCAGGTTCATGATTTAGTCA